>NW_022715767.1:42908-52054 GCF_011630105.1 Anneissia japonica
AAATGAACGTATGGCGCGTAAATATGGAAAGTTTTGGAATGCAGAAAATGACCCGAAACGTTTAAACTATCTGAATAGTGATATTGAGAATTTTTTAAATTTTAACATACGCACACGTCACGATGTGTGCGTGTACAGTAATGGCACACGAAATTAAATATTGTCATGTTTTTAAAACCGTCTGTTAGTTATTATTGCCAAAGGAATTTTCCCTTCGTATACCCTATACTGTATATATAAGTCTGATAGCGTCGAAATACAGTCTGCCGCCCTCTTGTGTTCTATTTTTTACATCTTTTAAGAATGAGAGATAAGAATGCTCTAAAAATTCATTCTTTTTGACCATGCTGACGTGATCAAAATGAAAAATAAAGGGACACGTCCGAAAGAGAAATTGATTTAGCTATAACATACTCACAGGTTGGAGACAATCAATCAAGATAAGCGAGATACTTTCAAATGAGTATAAAAAGTAATAACGTCATAAATAAAAATTCAGTTTTTTCTTAATTCAAATTGCAATATGATGACGTCACAATGTCTGATCAGCCAATATGATCTATAAAATCGTATCTACAACTCATGTGCTTTCAGAATATGTAATAAAAATTGGGGGTCACCTTTCATCCTAAGGAGCTATAACTGATTAAAAATATTCATGGTTTTATGCATATAAATGTTGACGCACGCGTACGCGCACGTTAAGTCGTGCGAACGGAAAATTAAGGTACCTGACATTCAACCTTGACCTGAAGATTATGCTCACTTAATATGATGCAGAAATGGTTAAGATGATATGGGCTCATCAACGTTTTGAGGAAAGAAAGATGTGGGGGGTCAGAAAAAACAAATTTTTTGACCATGATGACGTCATCAAAAATTAAAAAGATGTCAAATATATGAAAGAGAATTACCTCAGCTATAACATACTCAAAGTTGGAACACGATTGATCAAGGATAAGCGAGATACGCTCAAATACGTAATTTAAAAAATGACGTCATAGCTATAATTCACTTTCTTTGAATTCAGATGCCAATATGATGACGTAACAATGTCCGATCAGCCATTATGATCTATAAAATCATATTTACAACTTATGTGCTTTCAGAATATGTAATAAAAATTCGGGGTCACCTTTCATCCTAAGGAGCTATAACTAATTGAAAATAGGCCTGATTTTAGCATATTTTCACTGTATATCGGCACAAATCCGCGCCAAGATACCTATATTTGATGCGCACGTGCGACATTGCTATTGGCCATAAGATGACCAAACTATGTGAAAAAACATAATGTCTAGCTTCCGTACGTGCTGCGCGCATAAAAATGCACGCGCGTAGAGGTAAATTTCAAAAAATTCCGAAATGCTCAAAATGGCCTGAAACATGCTCTAATTTTAGTCAAAAGTGATTTTGAGCATTTTAAAAAGTTTGACGCATGCGTACGCGCGCGTAATGAAGCGCACGCGTAAAATTAAGGTACAGTACATTCAACATTAACCCGAAGTTAATGCTCACTTAATACGATTACGAAATGGCAATTGGTTAGGCTGATATGATTGATTATGTAAAAACGCAAAATTGCGTGTAGATGACGTCACGCATGACTGAGCGCGTTGAAAAGCTTACCATGACTATTCCAGACCAAGCCAAATGTTCGCTGACAGCGATTGTGCGTAACTCGTGGCATTTTTTGAGATATTGTGCAAACAGAAAGGGGAAGAAAGAAAGAAGAATAAAAAAAAGAAGATGAAGATGATGATGATCCTGACAATAACAAGAGGTGATTCGCTCGTGAAGCGGATCACCAAATAATAATCCCTGCCTAATTTCAGTGGATTCGTACAGTCACATAAAAGAACATATATGTTGTTGTATACAGTATTTGTGACAGCTATGTATCTTGTAGTGCAACAAAACATTTAGTGACAATGTAGCAATTTTATGGAAACTACAGTTGGCTTCAATTGAGTGACTTTGTTAAGAGTTGTTTGACCAGTTTTTTCTTAGCATGTGTCCTGTACAGTGGGGTGCAAAGGTATGGGGACCCGATTGATAAGTTGAGGGGGTTTTGGCCATACATGCCAAGTTTGACTAATTTGCAGGCCAGAAAAATCTTTCCCTAGACCTAGATGCTCGGGAATGCATTCTTTAGGCTAGTATTTTTACAACTGAAAATAGGTTAAGAATCTGCATTATTTTTCCTGAGAATGCATGTTTCCGCTGTCCACGAACCTGTCATACTGACATAAGCGCGCGTGGCGGCTCGCAGTGTGTTCTTTGATCTTATCCGATAGTGTTTTGTAAAAAAACGACATATTCACAGTGTTGATGCAGTTAGTTTTATGTATCTCATCCAAAAACTAGTAACAGATTTTCGAATATTTACTGATCATTATAAAAATTTATATCAACTAAAGAATACAAGAGATGCCATAAAAAAAACTGTAACATTACATAATTCAATTAAGTAATACTGTAAGAATGAGACAGACAGGAAAAAAATTAACATTTTTATTTTGAGTCGTGCTCTTTGCATGTTGCCGATTTGGCCTTTTTTAACATCACTGAAGAGGGATCAAACAAATGTGCTGGTTCATTGGCTGTTGCCAACTTTAGATTGAAATCCGTTTTATTTTTCTGAACCATGGAGAATATCCTCTCCTCTTCAGCATTTGAATGGGGTATAACTAGCACGAGTTTGGCAACCCGGAATAAGCACTGGAACTTGTTTTTTTCCATCAACGGTCTTTATATGTGATAGATGGTTCTAAACCACATCCATTCTAATCATCCTCAGATATTTCAGCAGAGCTCCAGACAGCCCACTTCATCCTGTGAGCTTTTGTCTGACATGATTTATTCCAGAAAACTAACATGTGCAACGTATTGCCCTGCCCGTGTTATTGTAGGCAGCTCCACAATTTGATTGGTTCTGAATGTTACTTAAAATAGAAAGCCAACCCCCCTCATCCAGATTGTGGTGCATCACCATATATTTGTGGTCGAATGTGTCATGACAAATCCAATCCTATTTTAAGCACTGTAATGATGGATATTTAGCGAGAGATATTTTTTATTATAGGCAATATTACATTGAGATGTTGGTCCTTAAGCGTGAGAGTGTGAGACAGACCACAAATGCGTGAGCCTTGGCGTGTATGTGTCGCTGGCAAAATACTGTAAGGTGATATGAGCCTGGGGGTGCAAGTTTTGGGGGCCCAAGCTCCCTGTAGATACGTCACTGGTTCCTAAGCCACTTCTTGGAAGTCTGGTTTAATGAGCTTTCTGAACACTTCGTATTGTATTGGGCTGTACAAGGTATCTGCACATTTTTTCAATTTTGTTTTCATCTTTTCTATTGATACAACATTTAAAATGTTATATTTACAGATAGAAAAAGAAAGACAAAAATATCAGGTGCAAAGGGAGAAAACACAGGACCTTCAAGCTAAGTTGGTATGTAAATTTTATTTATTTCAAATCTGATTTTATATTGTATTAATTTCATTCATTTTCATTGTTTAGTACACAATCACATATACTATAAAACCAATGATCACTAGTGGTATGTGCAACTCCCTGGACAATTCACAAACAATAACAACATTTCCAACGTAATACATGTTAACCAATTTTAACTATGCATTCTAGTGTATGATAGTTTCCTAATTCCTATTGCCAACGGTGGCGAAATGTTCTTGAAAGTGGGGAGGGGGCCATTTCATAAAGTCCAGTATGCGAGCGAAGCGATGATCTAGGCTGGGGCCAGTGGGAAGCCAAGCCCTCTATAAGCTACGGAATATTGACAAATTTTGGTGAATTTTATTATTTATTTTTAAAGGCATCAAGCTACTGTAATATGACTTCATAATTGTTGTAATTTCCAGTGGCGGATCCAGGAATTCGAAATAGGCCTAGATGGGGACCAGTTGGTGGGTGGGGGGGAGATTACTTTCACAGATAGCTTTCAACTATATTGTAGTAACATGTAAAGCTATCTGGGATTACTTTCACAGAAAAAAAATATAATAATAATGAAATTATAGCGTTCGTAAAATGTTTGGAAAATGCTTGTCACTGGTGCTGGGAACAGTAACAAAAGTGGGGGAGCCAGGCTCCCCCAGTAGAAAAAGTGAGTGGGCCAATGCGCCCCCACCCACTCCCGCTTCTGCTGCCGTTGCCTATTGCCAAATCCTTAACTGATAATTTGGTAGGCCGCACCTATTTTTAAAAATATAAATTTAGACAAATAATTAATCATCAAATCAAACAATTTTTTAGTGCTTCATCCAATTTGGTCTCAGATTCAATTAATTTTTATTAAATATTCACCAGTCATTTTTTTAACAAATTTTATTTTTATCAAGTTTAATCTCAAATGTTGCAGCAACCATTTTTGTGCTGTTTTTATGTGATAAAATCTCATGGAATAACTTGCTTATACTCTTTTATGTTTAGATGTCCAGGAAAGAAATTAAGCAAAGCAATGATGCAGTAAAGTCACAGAAATTAGTAATTCAGCAATTAGAAATTCTTCAGCGGAATCTAAAAAGGTGTATGGCTGATATGCTGACAAGCAAGGTGAGTTGTCGAAGTGCATATTTCTGCTGAATAACGCCAAAAACATGTTTTTTAAAAACGGATAAATTCCTTCGGAACATGTTTCTAGTGAAAAGTGTAACTAATAATAAAACGGTTACACGAGCATTGGTAGGTGGGCGGAGCTTATAATGACGATCACCTACGGAAGTTGAAGTTCACCTATGGAAGTTGAAGTTGACCTTACTTCCAGTGAGCTACAGCGCATGCTGTGAAAGAAGTAAACAGCACACTGCGAAAGTATGAACAAATTATGGTAAGCCTAAAGCATGCCATCCTATTGGTTTAATTTTTTCTTCGCCCTGAAATTTCCAAGAGGTCGAAGAAAACAAAGAGGTCAATTTGGGTTCATTGCGTCCCAACTAAAAAGTGTACCACAAAACACGTTTTTTGCGCCAACCCTATAATGAATGCGTGTTAAAACGCATTTGCAGAGCAGAAACAGGCACTATGTATGTGAAAGCTTCTTCAAACTAGTAAGGTTGAACAGCTTTGGTACTCCTGGTCCAGGCAGTTATAATGCACATTTCCTAATAGTTGCGCAAATCAAGTCTCTGCAATTAATGTTTCCGGAGTGTCAAACCTACAGTAACAACTGACCAATTAGAACAGGGCCTGGAGTACGCACTTGCTACAAAAACTCAAGTGTTGTCCCACAAACATGTATGTTTACATGTGTGTGAATGGCAGAATGGATAAAATTATGTATTCTATTTTTGTATTTAATACAATTTTTTCATTTATTCGGAAGATGTTTGAAAGAGAAGACTCAGATGAAACAAAACAATTACCAAGGTAATCCTAAATTTTTTATGCCAGACTTCCTTGTTAAACTTCTTTGTTCATGATTTCACTTTACTGACCATTTGGTCAATTGGTATGGTTCCTGCTTTTCGCACTCCAAGGCCCGGATTCGAGTCCAGGCTCTGCAGCCGAGTATTGAATTTGGGTCTTTTATAAATGCTCAGCTCCTTGAATAACCCTTTCAGGAGAGTTAGGCGAGTTAAGTTCGATCTGGTATCCGTTGTATGCTGTAGTTTAAGTTGGGTGGTGCTGCACTGTGGCTGCCGTGAGTCCACAGGGACCAGCCCAAAATTTCAATAGTGTATTACATTCAAGGACAAATAAAGCATACTGTATTATTATTATTATTATTTATCCACTTAAAGGTCATCTCTGTATCTCAGCTCATAGTTCATAACTTTTACATCCACACTCTATATGTGGCAAAAAGAAGCCAAACCAGTCACTTGTCGCAAATCGTGTTTCAAAATCAATGGGCAAAACATGCTGAAATTTCAAAATTGTTGGAATCTATTTTATTGCACTAAACTAACTTTTATATATCTATACATCATGATATGCTGTTATTTTCCCCATTTTCTCATGTCTGTCATTCAGCCCATGAAATTTGGAAAAAATTAGGTTTCTCCAAGGTCAGCAGCCTCTGCAATTTTCTACTACCTAGGCCTATATAATATAAACTACAATTTTTCCGAACGATCGACCTTACATCGTCATCTACAGATTGTGCTTTTGTTAATTTCTCTATTAAATCAATATATTGCTGGTGAAAGAATGGTCGTATTAATTTAATAGTGTAGTATAAAACATGTTTTTTACAAAAGAAAATCGCCGAATAAATTTCGTTTTAGCGTTCGTTTTATCGTTATCTTTGGCATGTTAAATATCACTTTTGTAAAAGCTATGATCGAATCATCACAGGCTGCTTCAAAACTGCCCATGCATGTCCATGCGCATGCCCAGAATGATCTATCAGGGATTTTCCACACATGTACAGTACAGTACTACCACCAATTTCCTTGGTTTGACGACGTACATGAAATTTAGCCTGTTTCAGTCAACGTTTTTGACTTTCCAAGCAGTTTTTGAAGCAAAGAAATCTAGGCCTAGGTAGGCAAAAAATTCTGGCTCGGCAATATGGTCGGCAATTGCCGATTGCCGACGTGGAATTCGTGGGCTGTGTCATTATTACTGTACACCTCTAGGTATAATTTAAATTTCTATGGTGAACAATTGCAATTACAGTTACTCCCATTTACAAATATAAATCTTACTTTAGCGACTACAAATACAAGTACAACATAATTCAATTACAAATATTAATTACTTTTTTAAATACAAAACCCCAACTGGACAAAAACCACGAATTTAGAATGAACGTGCGCAATTCAGTAGTTTTAATATATAGGCATAGGCTTGCTTGTTAGCAGCCATCTGGAATCTGGTAGTCGGATTTGTCAAGACTGTAATTCAAACATGGAATAATTATCAAAAGTGCCAAAAACATTTCAGAACTTTAGTGCACAGTGCATTTAAAACAAACAAAAGTACTATTTCACTCACAAATACAAGAATAGGGCGACGATAAATTCGCCCTTGTTATAGTTGTCACTAAATGCATCTGCTTGAACTGGCATTTGCTCGAATTGGCATTCGCTTGAATTGACTGGCATTCATTGATAATATCGCCTCAAAAAGAGATGATAATAAAACTTGTAAAAAAATGCAAATATTTGAATTTGCTGGAGATCGATTATTTTCTGGGAGATTCTAGCTTGCAGGAGGCCTTCCCGGATTCCGACTTGGGATCCTTGCATATCATTCATTAATTCTTATGCATTTTGAATTAATGCAGCTTAATTTATTGTTTTCATATATTATCAGTAATAGCTTTTTTTATTTTTTTCAGTTTAATGCATGCAATTGTGAGTCAGATGTGTCAGCCTATACTGTGTTAGATGTGTTTGACATATAAAATACCGACTATTATCAAGAAATAATTTTTTCATTTGTAGGTCCATGGTTTGTGAGGATGAAGGTCCTCCTAAAAAAGAGATGAAAATGGGACCATCTGAGATGTACGAGCGTAGCGAAGACTTCACATTTTAATTTGTAGCTAGGGACCATCATGACATTGATTAAAGCAAGGATTACAGCTCAAGTTTTCATTTCAGGAATTCATCCAATAGAAATGAACATTGTTAAATACAGTATAATATAATCAATAATCAATGAGATTCAAGAGTTATTTTTCATTAAATTTAATTGTAAATACTTTGATTTGATGTTTATTTTTAAATAAAAATCTATTGAAAAAAACATTATTTTATTATTTTTCTAGTTTTATAAATAGCATTTAAATGTTTTATCTAATTAATCATATTTTTTTTTACAATCCTAAATGTTTTTCGGTTTTGTATTTCTGTGTTTTTTGAGATCAAATAAAATTGAAATAAATTGAAATTGACATATGCGTGATTGATTGAATTTATTTATAAACAGAGTCATAATATACATACATGATAACCAAAACAACAGACAAGATAAAAATTGCACAAAATAATTGACCCCAATTGCAAGGAAAAGCCAAAGAAAGTAAAACTTATTACCCAGTCAGCAGCAGCTGACTGGGTTCTGTTAGCAGTTTCTTCTTTCTTTACCCAGTCAGCAGCTGCTGCTGACTGGGTTCTGTTTCTTAGCAGTTTCTTCCTTCTTTCTGTCTTTCTGGCAACATTTTAAAAGGCTAGTAGTGTCAAACTACTGGACCGATTTAATTAAAACTTGGTCAGTAGAACCGGTGCCACCTCCCATTTATGTGTTGTTCACAACTTGGGGTCAAAGGTCACATAAGGGGCACTAGGGTAAAAAAACCAAAAATCCTATAAAAGACTACTTGTCTCACAAATAACGTAGCACAGTCTTGTCCTTTGCACATATACATTGGCATAAGGCAGAGTCTATAGGGTGTTCAGGGATAAGGGGTCAAAGGTCATTAAGGGGAAATCCTATAAAAGACTACTTGTCTCACAAATAACGTAGCACAGTCTTGTCCTTTGCACATATACATTGGCATAAGGCAGAGTCTGTAGGGTGTTCAGGGATAAGGGGTCAAAGGTCATTAAGGGGAAATCCTATAAAAGACTACTTGTCTCACAAATAACGTAGCACAGTCTTGTCCTTTGCACATATACATTGGCATAAGGCAGAGTCTATAGGGTGTTCAGGGATAAGGGGTCAAAGGTCATTAAGGTGTAATTTTTATCTTTTTTCTGGCAACATTTCAAAACGCTACTAGTGCCAAACGGTTGTACCGATTTCAACCAAACCTGGTCAGTATAATCGGTGACACCTCTCATACATGGGGTGTTCGCTGCTTGGGGTCAAAGGTCACATAGGGGTCATTAGGGTAAAAAACTTTTAAAAAAATGAATAAAAGACTTCTGTCACAAATAACATAGCACAGTCTTGTCCTGGGTACATATGTATTGGCATAAGGTAGGGTCTTTATGGTGTTCAGCGATTTATGGTCAAAGGGTTATACTTTTGTTCTCTCTAGTAACATTTCAAAATTTCAATTCAATTCAATTAACATTTATTCAATTAATTAATTAATACATCAAATGATAAATAAAGTGGACAACATTAAAATTAATTAATTAGGATCAAAAATAGAAGCGAAGCTTGTCTCAATTTGACCCCGACAAAACAAAAAGTAAAAACTAATAATAAACGCATATCAG
>NW_022715767.1:52153-59176 GCF_011630105.1 Anneissia japonica
TTGGTACATTTCTAAATAATATTTCTTCATCTGCTTTCTAAAAGTGTGGATACTATGGCAATTTTTAAACTTAACATGAGTATCATTCCATAATTTCGGTCCGTATACAGAAATAAAATATTGGCTTTTGGTTAGTCTTACAAAAGGAACGTAAAGTGAGTTTGAATTTTTTAAGCAATAACTGTGTATAGGTTTATAATCATGAAATAAAGCTAATATAGAGGTTGGGAGTTGGCCTTTTATGTATTGAAACATAAAACACGTAACTTGTAGTTTGTTTAGATCTATAGTTTTTAATATATTTAGTTTTTTAAACAGAGGTTCCGAAGACGATGCAAATGTAGCTAAATCAATTATTCTGACAACACGTTTTTGTAGCTTAAGTAATCTATCCAGGTTCGAAGAATAGTCACAGGCCCATATTAAGTTACAATACTGCAAATAAGGGAGAATAAGAGTATTGTATGGAGTAATTAAAGTATTGCGTGGGAAGAATAACTTAAGCCTGTTTATTATGCCTATTGATTTTGATATTTTGCTTGCAACATAATTTTGGTGTAATTTCCAACTTAGAGTTTCATCGATGAATACTCCTAAAAACGAAGTATTTGATTTACGTTCTATAGGATTTTCATTTAAAATAATGCTAAAGTTTGAAAAATTTACTTTCTTATGGTGTGAATGAAATAAAATATAGTTAGTCTTTTGAATATTAATTCGGAGCTTATTTGCATTGAACCAGGAACCAATTTTTTAAAACTTATTATTAAACGTAATGAACAAAACATTGAGGTCTTCATTAGAATAAAAAAAAACGTAGTATCATCGGCGAAGGACACCAACTGGAGGGTGTCACTAATTCTACACAAGTCATTAACATATATTATGAAAAGTAACGGCCCCAAGACCGACCCTTGTGGCACCCCACAAGTTACATCCCTCGTCGATGATTTACATGATCCAACAGAAACAAATTGTTTACGATTATTCAAATAACTTATAAACCAATTTAAAGCAATACCTCTAATACCATATCTAAAAAGTTTTGAAATTAAAATTTCGTGGTTAACAACATCAAAAGCTTTTGATAAATCTAAGAATAAACTTAATAGAAATCGTTTATTTTCAAATGATTTGGTAATGTTATTAACGAGTTCAAGTATTGCATGACAGGTTGAGTGATTCTGACGAAATCCATATTGATGGTCATTTAAGATGTTAAATTGATTTAAATAATTAAATAGTCTTTTATGCATACGTTTTTCAACTATTTTTGAAAAGATAGGTAGAATGGATATTGGTCTATAATTTGATAGTGTATCAGTGTCGCCTTTCTTAAAAACGGGAATGACTGGCCATTTTTAAAGTATTTGGAACTGTACCAGATGAAAAAGATGTTAGTTGTTTAATGATGATTTGAGATACACATTTTAGGGTCCTAGGAGATAAGTGGTCATAGCCAGCACCTTTGTTAGTATCTATATCATGAATTACTGCTAATACTTCAGATTCAGTGAGGGTTTAATAAAAAATGAATTAGGCGACGTTGGTAGGAACTGTAAAGGATCAATATCAGAATCTGGTAAAGATTTGTTTATATCTGGGCCAATGGAGGAAAAATAATCATTAAAGTAGTCACAAATAGATTTCTCATTATTAATTATGTTATTGTTGATTTTTAAAACTTTAATTTTTGTTAATATTCTTTTTGCTCGGATTAATAACAGAATTTATTATATTCCATGTACGTTTGAGATTGCCTTTTACCAGATCAAATTTGCGTTTATAATAATTAAATTTGGCAGTACGACAGAGACTATTGTAGATGTTATTGTATTTAGTGTAGTTTAATTTGTGTTTAGAACTTTGCGAAAAAATATATTTTGTATATAATTTGTGTTTTCGTTTACTACATTTCAGGAGTGAAGAACTCATCCAGGTTTGTTTATGAATTTTGTTTTTCTTTATTCGACTAGCGTTTAAATGCTTACTATGAACGGAAAAAAATTTGTCAAGAAAGATATCAAAAGAAAGTTTTGGGTCACTATTGTAAACATCGGACCAGTCAACTTGAGATAAATTATTGCAAAAGGAATTCATATCATTAATAACAAAGGAGAGGCTTTCCTGGGTTTTTAGTTTATCTAGATCATTATCAATAAACTGGAAAATAGGCAAATGATCAGTGATATCAGAAACCAGAACACCAGAGACTATACTAGATTCAGTTTCATTTGTATAAAAGTGGTCTATTAGTGTTGCAGTGTTTGAAGTAATACGAGTTGCTTTGGAAACAGTTGGATAGAATGAATGAGTTAAAATAATATCTAAGTAATTATTGGTTATGTTGTGATTGTGGAATTTAAGCAAATCAATATTAAAATCTCCCATAAGATGGCATATTTTATTTTCCGTATTAATTTTAGTTAGTAATTCATCAATATGTTTAGAGAAACTAATAATGTTTGTACAAGGAGGTTTGTATACAGTGCCAATAATTATGTTTTTCTTTGTATTAAGTATTATTTCAATAAATATAGAATCACCAAATTCTTTCGGGAGGGCAAGATCAGGGCGAAGACGAACATTATTAAATTCATTACGAATGAATAATCCCACCCCTCCTCCTACGTGTGATTGTCTATTACTTGCGAAAAAGGTATAATCGTGTAAAAACGGCAACGGTTTGTTATCATTTAGCCAGGTCTCAGATAGCCCGATTACTGAGAACTTAGTATGAATTGAATTTAGGAGCTTTTCAAATGCATCTATTTTGTTGACAAGACTCCGAATGTTTATATGTAATAAAGATAAGTTGGATTGTTTTAGCGAAGCATGCAGTGTGTTAAGTTCAGTTATATTATAGTATTTACATTCATCAAGTGTAGTAGATCTGGTGTTAAGGTGATCAATTAACATATCAGCCTGATCATCATATCTTTCATCATTATCAACAAAGGGATTAAAAGTATATTCAGAAGTATTAAAATTTGAGTCATTACAATCGTTTTCCTCAGATACAAAAATTCATTATCGTTTATATTTAAATTTGTATGAGAGAAGACGTTGACAAGAAAGCAAGAATAAAGAAAAGAAAAAGCAAACAAGGTAAACAAACAAGTAAAAAAGTACATATAAATATAATAGATGTAATTGAGGAAACATGTAAACGGTGAAATGCAACTAATGGCAAACCATTGGACCAAATTCAATCAAATTTTGTCATTAAGAACCGGCGACACCTCCTACACCCCAGTCTGGGATCAGGGGTCACATAGGGGTCATCGGGGTTAAATTTTCAAAATAGCCCAGTTGAGCTTAAATTTACCAGGAATGATCCTTAGGACCTTCTAAACAAAACAAAAAAAACTCTTTACCCCATATGTCAAAGTTCCGGTCAAAGTTTCAAAATGTTACTAATGGCAAACGATTGAACCAAATTCAATCAAATTTGACCATTAAGAACCAGTGACACCTGCTACACCCCTGTCTGGCATCAGTGTTTACATAGGGTTCATCGGGGTCAAATTTTCAAAATAGCCCAATTGAGCTCGAATTTACCAGGAATGATCCTAGGACCTTCTAAACATGAACAACTACTCTTCATCTATAGGTAAAAATTCACAAGGGTCAATATAGTGAAAATTATCAAGTATTTCTAGTGACTAACGATTGGACAAATTGCATTAGACAGACTTCTACCAAACATGGGGTGTTCACAGGTTGAGATTAAAGGTCACAGTTGTTATCTCTTAAAAAATGACTGGGTTCATGTTCTATTGAACATAGTATCTCTAGTTTCAATTGGGAAATTGTGTATTGCAAACACAGAAATATAATTGCACTGTTTATCATGACAGAAAAAAAAACAGTTTAAAAGACATAAAATGAATAAAAACAGGTGAAAAAATGGCAGCAATACTGTAAAAAGATTATAACATTGTTACACCATGGACCTATTACCATGGTTACACTAAAATGAAGGACTTATAACTGTTAGCAGGATAGGAAGCTGGCTGGTTTAAGCCGTCTAACTTGAATTAGCCTTTTATGTGGGGTATATTGTTATGCTAATGAGCTAGATAAGCACAATCTGCACATGCTCAGAAAAACAAAACTTTCCTTAGTCACTGCGGCCCGCACTGCGTATCGGCTAGGCGTACAACTAGGCCTGCCAAGAATTACGGTACGGTAAAACAAAGCAAAATAAGGGATGTAACCAGCTAGGTCCTTTTATTTTTTTTAATTTTGTGAATTCCGAGTTAAATTCCTCTTTGTTAATTTTTTCAATTATACAGTAATATAATATATAACATAATATAATATAATACAAGTTTTATTGCGTATTGTACTTGTTTGTTTTTATGCCCTTTTTAATGAATTGTTCACTTTTGTATGTGTTGCTTTTATGACTAGTTTTTTAACTTTTCAACTTATGTAAAAATTGCCGCAATTCAGTGTTTCACTGCGAGTTTGATTTTGAAATAAAGATATTGAAATAAATTGTAAATTGAGATTATAAAGTCGTATGTCTTTATCTGTGAAGAATTGAAAAAATGTAATGTATGAATGCTCTCGGAAATTATTTTGAGTGTTTCATAAAACTGCTCTTATAATAACTTACATTCAGCAGTCGAATGGCAGGCGTTATTAGGTTGATCAAGTGACCAATTTTAGAATAATTTAAGTAATTACTGTATATACAGTACTAATATTTGTCTGATATTTAACAATTTTTGCAATCAGTGAACCTACCTTAAACTTGGAATTTAAAAAATTTACCTACGTAATTTTATATTAAAAATTTTTTTTTTACAATTCTAAATATTTTACAGTTTTTCATTATGTGTAAACTCAATCTACTGTAGAGAAATACAGCAAATACAGATTAAGTTCAGTTAAGGAGTGGCTAATTATTTAGCCACTACTGTTAGTCAAGAGGACTATGTGGTTATCTGGTTTCCATGGCAGTCTACTGAATTTTCATTAAAAAATATATATATACAAAAATATATATATTACTAGGACACACTACTGTTGCTACTACGGTATGACTGACTTGAGAAATATTTTTCTACATAGTCGACATGCAGTCAATAGATAGGGATTGTCTCATCACTTTAGTGAAGAATATAAAATAGTTTAGTAAGTAGAAGAGAAAAAAAATTGTATGTTTTTATCTGTGAAGAATTGACTACATGAATACTTTCGGAAACTATGTTGTGTGTTTCATCAAACTGCTACTATGATGACTTACATTCAGTAGTCAACTGGCTGGCGTTATTACATACTCTGCTCAGTTTTTAAATAATAATAATAATAATAATAATAATAACAATTTAATAATAATATTAATAATAATTTTCTAATTATAATTAATAATAACAATATTATTAAATTGTTGATGTTCCTGTATGTATTTACCGTCAATTCAAGGACACAGATTTACAACAATAAGAAAAACAATAATAGCAATAATAATATTAATAATAATAATAATAACAATAACAATAACAATAATTATATTTGCTGGGGTACTGTAAGTATTTATAATTTATTTATAATAAGTGAATTGTTTATTCAAGTATTTTTTTTACCATTATATAATTTGAAGATCAAATAAATATTCTCAATGGTATTGTAGCAGCACTACTATCTGTAAATTTGTATAGGATCTGTGTGTAAATAATACCTTGCATTTTTAAAGCCCAATTTACACGGAGCAATTCTTGCTAGCAATATGACCGGTCAAATTGCTAGCAATGAAATTGCTCCGTGTAAATTGGGTAAATTGCTCTGAAACTGAGGTACATGATTGACAGGTTATTACCCAAGCAAGGCCTATAAAAAATTGAACCGGTGCAAACTTTTTCAGGAGAGTTTCTCTTCCAAGAGATCTACTCTGGAATTTTAATAGCTTTTCCATCAGTTTACTCAAATTTGAGAGTAAAGCTGGCGTCACACGGTCAAATTTGTACAAAAATTTTGATACAGTTTTTCATTTTGACAGGAGTAGGTAGGCACTTGGTATTCCCTAGCCACACTGTTGAATTGTTTGATATATAACTTGTCAGCACATAAGAATTTTAGGGACAATCTTTATTAAGATCAAGTAAAATTAGGCCACTAGATATGCCAACACGTTTTTAGTTTTTGTTCAATATGGATGTAAATTTGTTAGTTTAATACTGTGGTCAGTCTTGTATATTTGGTAAATTAAATGAAAAAAAAAAAGAAAGTTAAGAAATTGAAAAAAAAACGTACTTGGGTTAGGTTGTGGATTCACAAACGAAATAAATATGGAGCATATCATGGTCTATTAAAAGAGTTGGATGCTGGCGATAAGGGAAAATACAGTAACTTTCTCCGAATGGATAAGTCGTCCTTTGATGATATTTTGCAAAAAAAAAACTGTTAATTTTGGACTGTACATCAGGTACTGTGAAATTAAATGAATGCTAAAATGGAATGTGTACTTATATTGTAAATGTACCGTATACAGTGTACTGTGTAATTTACCACAACATAATTCAAGCTACTGTGTAGGCCAACTAAGTTGTATTTTATATGTAGTGTACTTTTATAAGCCTATATAAAAAGAATAAATAACTACAAATTACTCACTACTAATTCCAAGTTTCAGAGCAATTCTATTTAGTGCAGCCTTTCTCTTATCTTTGTCTTTGTATTCACTTATTCTTATATTCCACAACAACTCTTCCTCCTAGTAATATTCAATTAAATCTGTAGAGATTTTTTTTTTGGGCATTTTTTGGGGGGTATTTTCTTCTCTACCAAACTCAAAAAAATGCTGTGGGTCTACTTATACATGATCTTTTTCTATGCAGATCAGATCCCTACTATTTCCCAAAGGTCTAAACTTTCTGCGCTGCGATTGGCTGTTGATTTTCAGATGTCGTCAAATACTTGTAGAAAATAGAACATGTTCTATTCCTTTACCATCACTTCGGACACACCCCATTATTCTACTGTCATCATATTCATATATGTAGGACTGGTGAC
>NW_022715767.1:59617-59869 GCF_011630105.1 Anneissia japonica
GCTCTATAGTACTAGGCCTAGTAGACCTTAAGCCTAATAATATAGGAGGCTAGTAGTAGAAATAATGAATTCAAATATAAGCCTGCACTGAGGTAATAGAACACCAGGGAGGTACTATTAGGGGGACCCACTATGACACTCAAAGTAGGGAGCCTCTTGGCAATTCTAAATACCTAGACCCTTCACCCCAATCCAGAGGCCCGGCTTTTTCCCCCCCATGATCGAGCCGAAAGTTGTTCATCTAGGCCTAAA
>NW_022715767.1:59918-61287 GCF_011630105.1 Anneissia japonica
GCATTAGAGTTAATATAAGTCTAAAATTTTAGAGAAAGACATGATATACATACCTGTATACGTACTATTTTAAATCAAAACACCCTGTAAATGCGTGTGTTTACAGTCATAATTCGGATGAATTCCAAAATGGCGTATTTAGAAATTGGTTTTAAAAATCTACGCTGGTTCCCGGCGTTTGAAGCTGTTCCAGTATAGTAATTAAACTGTTGTAATCTGGTTGTATATACAATATACAGGACGGCATAAGCCAGATTAGGATGATATAACCCTCGCATATTGCATTTTACAAGGACAGTCACCAGTCTTACATATATGAATATGATGACAGTAGAATAATGGGGTGTCGGACACCCAAGGGGACCACAGGTTAAAGCAAAGTTCGCGGTAAAATCACAGACTTGGGACACAAACTAGGTAAGCCCCATTAATCATTTTTGCACTGGATGAATATTTGAAGTCAAAAACTGACCGTGTGACGCCAGCTTTAAAATCAGGGATAGATAGGTTTATTCTTATTTAAAAAAACATATATATATATATATCCAGATGTTTACTTATATTGATCCAATTTTATTGTTCAGAATGTTTTCCTGTGTGACGATAACTATATGCAGCTATAGATTAATGAACTACTGCCATAAACCAACACTCTGATTTTCTTTTTCTAGAGTAAAATGCATTATATAAAATTGGTACTTCTTAATATACTGTAATATAATAAATAGACATGTAATGTAGATAATGGAACATCAAAAGTGCTTTATTTTGACAAAATTGAGTATAACATGTTTTCTTTCTACAGAATACCAATGTATTATCATTATCCTATCATGACCAGGTCACATTCCAGAAACTTGCAAGCACTAATATTGCCCCGTGTAAATTGGAGTGCAAGGCAACTGATTCTGCCAAAAGTTGATATGTAGTGATTGCCCATGAAAGCAGTATTGCTCTGTGTAAAATGGGCTTAACTAATATCCCAACTTCATGGGTTATACACCAAGCTCAGGAACGTCATTTACCTTAAGGTCATTTGCCTTAATTCAAGTGACCACACATCATTTGGGAATGTTGATGAGTTTCCCAGGTACTAGACAAGGACAGGCAATTACTAATCCTTATTGGTCAGATGGTATGAAAGGTGATGCTATATCACATACATTTATACTTTTACAGACACTCCTATGTTTGTCCTCCCTGAGTACACATTACTTTCGCTTTCTATCAATTTGTATATATCATCGACTTAATTGTTTCTCAAGTGTTTTTGTAAATACGCTTTTCACTTGAAATAAATTGTACAGTTCTACATATAAATTAGTGTGGTGTATTTTTATCATCTCATCGTACACTTACACTAAAATAC
>NW_022715767.1:61494-63601 GCF_011630105.1 Anneissia japonica
GCTATTAAACCGGACCTCCGGTCCCACTCTAACTTCGATGGAGTGATTGAGGGTGTATCGCTCCGTAACCCCATTAAGGGATTTCCAGGAACAATCTGCTTTTTTCGAATAATTGTTTTCTAAATTTACACCCCTCCCGCCTAAAATTCTTCCCACTTGTTGTGGTGATTGGGGTATCACACCATAATCCTACCAAGGGATTTTCAGGAACAATCTTCCCTTTCGAGCATATAAATCGTTACCTATATTTACCACCAGTATAAAAATGACTGAAAATTATAGAAAGGTGGAGCTATTATTAAACGGGACCTCCGGTCCCCCTCTAACCTCGATGGGGTGTGAATAAGGGATACACCATGCCAGGTTTGCCTATGTGTAATCCAAGGGATTTTTAGGAACAATCTGTCGTTTTCGAACGATATTGTTTCCCAATTCCTCTCCTTATTGTTTCCCAACTCCTCTAATATTATCCCTACCCCTCCCCCATCTCCTTCCCCGCCATCCGCACTTTTTATCCCACAGCCGTGGCCATTAGATTGAAGAATTTGTGCTGTTTTGAAAAACATCGCTAATTTCGCGGCCGCACACACAGTGAAGTAAATAGTGAAATCTGCAGTCCAACGCGATCGTATCTTATCTTATTGTTGGCTGGAATTGTGGGCTGGCTTGTTGTTGGCTGGCAGATTGTTGGCTAGCTTGATGTAGCTCGACTGATTCTTCCGTCCACCCAGAGGAACTGCCCTCACAATCTGCCACAATTCACACACTTCAATTGCAGATTCAACAATTGACCCAAAAATTTGAATCTTGGCAAGCGGATCAACGATCTCGACCCAGAAGCGGAAGCGGAAATCGCAGTCGATCATATGGTCGCACTCGCTCTTCATCGCGCAATCGCTCTTCACGATCAGCCGATGATAAGACGCCATCACTTTGTTGGTACCATTTGAAATTTGGTGATAATGCACGCAAATGTCTTCCACCGTGTTCGGGAAATGCCAACGCCAACAACTAAAAGCGACGAACGTTGCTGGCCATCCTGTAAGTCGCCTTTTCTTTATCACGAACAAGTTTTTTAACCAACGCTTCCTCATCGACACTGGGGCAGAAGTTAGCGTTGTCCACCAACTCGACATGAACGTAAAAACAGGCGACATGATTATAACTTAAACGCGGCTAACAATTCAACGATTGCAACATACGGACACCGTTCAATTGATTCATGGATTTTTGTGATTGCGGATGTGTCGCACCCCATTATAGGTGCCGATTTTCTACGACATTTTGGACTCCTTGTCGACATGACTCACCATCGACTAGTGGACACAACAACCAATTTAAGTATTCAGGGTATACTTTCGAAATGCCCACCACTCAACCTTATGTTCAACACAGTCGTGGGTAAGTCCAACTTTGATAACATTCTTTCAGAGTTTCCTTCAATAACACGCCCATGTTATCAGGAGGCGTCTCTGAAACATGATGTAACACACCACATTACAACCAATGGCCCTCCAATATCTGCACGTCCCCGTCGCCTTGCTCCCGACCGTTGCAAGATCGCACAACATGAATTTGAACATATGATGCAGCTTGGTATAATCCGCCCCTCTGACAGTAACTGGTCGTCACCCCTGCACATGGTTGCAAAGAAAACCCCTGGAGATTGGCGTCCTTGTGATGATTATCGTGCACTCAACAATGTCACTCTTCCTGATCGGTATCTTATACCTTACATGCAAGATTTTACATCCACATTACATGGTGCAACCATTTTCTCTAAAATTGATCTCGTCAGAGCATATCACCAAATCCCTGTCGAGCCCAGCGATGTAACAAAAACCGCTATAACTACCCCATTTGGTTTGTTTGAGTTCGTTCGCATGCCTTTTGGATTACGCAACGCCGCAAAAACTTTTCAAAGATTTATCGATCAAGTGACACGCGGACTTGATTTTTGTTATGCATATATAGACAATTTGCTTGTTGCAAGCTCTAATGCCCAGGAACACGAAAATCATTTGCGACAATTGTTTACTCGCCTCAATGAGTATGGTGTTGTTCTTAATCCAGCAAAATGCCAATTTGGAGTTTCATCATTGGAATT
>NW_022715767.1:63871-74478 GCF_011630105.1 Anneissia japonica
GCGGCAAAGATAATGCTGCAGCCGACGCACTGTCGCGCATCGAACTTAACTTTCTTGAGCACCATTCGTCTACAATGGTTGATTTTGAACACATTGCAGTGGCACAACAAACTGATGATGAACTGTGCAAACTACGTGAATCATCATCATCACTTAAACTCCGACCATTTCCAATTGCAACTTCAGACTCAACGATTCTTTGCGATGTTTTCAACGGGTAATCCTCGCCCATATGTTCCATCAGACTTTCGTCGCACGATTTTTGACACTCTTCATTCGCTATCTCATCCTGGTATTCGAGCAACTCAACGTTTAATTACAGAGCGTTTTGTATGGCCAAGTATAAACCGTGATGTACGCCGATGGTCTCAAACATGCATTCAGTGTCAGCGCTCCAAGGTACACCGACACACAGTCTCACCGTTGTCTACTTTTTCTACACCTGATGCTCGTTTTGACCATGTCCACATTGATATTGTCGGACCTCTTCCACCCTCCAATGGTTATAGTTATTTACTGACTTTTATTGATCGTTTCACTCGTTGGCCGGAGGCTGTACCCATCTCTGACATAACAGCAGAAACTGCCGCACGCGTTTTTGTTGATCGCTGGATTTCTTCATTCGGGGTACCTTCCACAATAACCACGGACCGAGGTCGACAATTCGAATCTACATTATTTCAATTACTAACACGATTACTTGGAATCAAACAAATTCGTACAACTGCATACCATCCGATGGCAAATGGACTTGTTGAACGATTTCATCGCCATTTGAAAGCCTCTCTCAAGGCATACAATGACCCTACAAAGTATTGTTAAAAACATGGATGACACCAAGGTGTCAGAAAAGATTTCTAGTAAAGAACCGAGCACCTTTAAAAATGTCTGTGAGGAAATCTGTAGCTGGTCCACTAGCAACAGAATGAAGATTAATGAAAAGAAAACTAAGGAAATGCTAATTAGCTGTAAACGTGTAAAATCACAAACCCCAATGATTCAGATAAATGGTGTTAATATTGGCAATGTTAGTCAATCTAAATTGCTAGGTGTTACGATCCAGGATAACCTAGGATGGGAAAGCCACATTCAATCAAGGTAATTCAACAAAAGGACGCACATCTCCGCTCTCGAACATAGCGCGTGCGTACAGTCCTTTGATCTTTACTGTGGCATCGACAATCCGATACTAGTTGCGAGTACAGCCGTCAATTATTAGTCTATGCGTGCCATTCGTTTTATGGTGTTAGTTTTTATTTTATTAATTTTGGGTACTTCGCAATGTCTGTTACATTTGATTTTTTTTTACCGCGAGCTTGTTAAATGCTTCTATAAACTGCAATTTGATTTGTGAAAATTGACCAAGAAAATGAAAAGTTATATAGCAATTCAAAATTTAAGAATTTTATAAAATTTCATGTTCTTATGTAACAATAATCTGTCATTTTGACAATGTTGGCATAAGGTGCCGAGGACCAACATTTGAGTATATACGGAACATTTATTAATTTTTTCTGCGAAGTGAGTCTCATGAACGACAATTCACCACAATTTTGGTAAAATTAATGTTGAAATGAAGAATATATTTCAGTCTAATGTTAGTGCAAAATATCATTAGGCCTTTGTAATCACCGCACGACGCGCGACTAACATTATTATTATTATTATTATTTATTTAGGCACACAATACATGTGCCAAGGATTGTCAATAGCGAATATATCACTGTCCTACTTGTAGGTGACAATCCCTTACACAAGACAAACATACACACACGATGCTTTACACAAACTCAATATGAGATTTAGGGAGTGGAGTTGTTTTGGTCGTGAGAAAAAATCCTGCAACACTGACAGGAATTGAACCCAGGACCCTGGGATTGGAAGGCAAGCATCTTAACCACCAAGCTATTCAACTCCACAACATGGCAACTAACACGCGCGTGGGTAAATCGTCACGTACGCTGACGGTTTATGGTCTGGTTGTTATGGTTTTTGTGACGTTCAGCGTGTAGGGACGCACGTGCGCCTAGAATGTCGATGCCAGAGTTATAACCTTTGATGTCCCGAGCGAGAAGTGCGTCCTTTTGTTGAATTACCTTTGTGTAACATGGTGATTCACGTACAATTGTAAATTTATTTTCGAAGGCGATAATTGCCTTTCATACTACATCGTCTCTCTTTTCATCTTTCTCCTTTATGCGGTTCAGTAAAACTAAATTACCAAAGCTAGCTACTAAAGTTATAAAACTATCAAGATTATAAAATATTTGCACTTTGAAGGTATGTTGATTGTTTTTAGAATTAATTTATTATTGTTCGAAAGCTAGATTATATTGCACTAGCTAAATATTAAATGAAGAAATTTGGTGAAAGGCTTAGGCTGCCTCGCCATGTTCATGCAGAACGTAGCGTACATACGTACGCGCGGATAAATACAAATCAGCTAGGCAGAGTCTCATCGTATACTAGGGTATTGACTAGAGTTCGGAGCTGATTGTTGGCTTAATTAGTTAATGTTTATCGTATTAATTACAGTTTGGATTATTGTAGTTTGTATGCCTACATCTGCTATAAAAAATACTACATTATTATGTGCTGTAAATACAATTATTTGTTCGTAGGCCTAAGATACTTTCCATTTTATTCCATCACGGTCATGCACGAGATGCGTGATTGGTTACTAGGGGAGCTAGTTTATAATTATAGAGGGCGCTACTCCACAGCATATTAACAGTTATTGTTTACGTTGCACACGGTGTATTATCTACATCGTCCAGTTATTAATTGAGAAGTACTGTAGTTAAGATAGTGAAAGTATATTCAGTATTATTGCTGAGTACTGCGATATAATGGCTTTAACTAAATCTTAGTTGATGTATTAACATTTACGGTCATAAAGTCAGGGTGATTATAATAAATGAAGATAAGTAATTAAAATAGTGAAGTTGTAGTACTGGTAGTACTGCATACTACATCTTCTGTGAGGAAATCTGTAGCTGGTCCACTAGCAACAGAATGAAGATTAATGAAAAGAAAACTAAGGAAATGCGGTAAATAATTATTACATGGTAAATATTACATAACCAGTGTTAACTATCTACATGATTGTTACAGTGTAGTACAGGTAGCTTATTTTCTTCTATTTAGTGCCATCACTGGGTAGAGTGATCGTACTGGTTGGTTATTGTGAACGTATTGCTCAGGAGCTGCAAAGCCGGGGTAAGCGATGGTTTAAATGTCGTTTCACAAAAATCTTGTTATTAATATTGTGGTTGTATGTTAATGTGATGGAAGTCTGCTACCTTGTATAATTGATGTAAAATGGAGGTTTCCATGTATAGTAATGATACTATAAAATATATAATATGTAATATGCTCTCAACATTTCGTTAAGGTTAAAAGTGTGGAAAATGTTAATCAACGGCTTGTGACTCCCTGTCCACCGTTAATGAACTGGCATCTCTCTGATGACATACTTAATATACCATTTGCGAACTACATAAGATTAACAAATTTAAGCAATTTATTCATAATTACACATAAAGTTAAAGCAAATGTTAAATGATTTCAAGTTTATTTTATTGCATTAGACTGATGTTTATGTCTTATGCATTGCAGGTTTTTCTCTGATTGGAAAATAAAAGAATTTAAGATCGGCAATGGTGTTGTCATCTTTTTCCTGTTTACATTTGATTCAATCTATTGTATCCAAATGTAATACAAGAATCTACTTTTTAAAACAATTACGCAGATGTGGCCTTAATACCCTCACCTTGCGTCACTATTATTGCAGTGTTATTAGGTCAGCCCCTGAGTATGCGTGCCCTTTGTGGTTTACTGGCACCACTCTCAAACAACAACAAATCATTGAAACAATTCAAAAGAGGGCTATTAAATGCATTCTTCCAGGAATGTCATACGAAAATGCTCTTCTTTTACTAGGCCTATCTCCACTTAAAGACAGATTGCTATATCTCTCTAAAATCTATTTTGAGAAAATCAAGAAGAGCGAACACAGATTAAATCATCTCCTAACCCCAACGCCAGACCATAATTATAGACTAAGGAATATTAGACAATTTGCACTACCCAAAATTAAATGTGAAAGAACCAAGAAATTCATCATTAACTATGGTATTTTTCATCAATGGTAAATTAATAATCTTTTTAACCTGTGTTCGCCCATCTTGAACTGATTCCTTCCCCCAACAATGTCAATGCCCTTTTTAGTTTTTTGTTTTTCTTCAAATTTTGATTTTTCTGATATTCGCCCATACTGAGCTAGTCCCCCCAACCCCCCGCCTATAATGTGGCTTTTTTTCTATTTATTTGTTTATTTTGCTTTCAATGTAATTATTTAGGAATTTTTATGTCATTATTGATGTTTTTAATGGTTTTTTAATTAAGCAAATTTTGATGTCGTTATTGAAGTTTTTAATGGTATTTTTAATTTAGCAAATTTTGAAGTCATATTGATGTTTTTTAATAGTATTTTTAATTAAGCTTATTTATGTTTACAAAGGAATTTTTGATGTTTAGTGTAACCCCTTTTTTTGTCTTTCTCAATCAATTTTTATCTGTATTCCTTTGTGCAATATTTGATGTTACTAAAAATATAATTTGAGAGTAATTCTTAAGAATAATTCATAAATTAAATTAATAATTAGATTAAATAATAATAATAATAACAATAATAATAATAATAATATATTAATTAAATTATCTCAATGCTTTTATTTTCTCTATTGATATTTATTAATATTGCCTCTTTTTCTAGTACTGTTTTATATTTTGTATATTCCAATCACTACTATTGTTTTATGATTGCAATAAAGATTTATTTGATTTATTTATTTGGACTGAACAATACCCATTGTACTTCTAGGAATTCGCACTGCACTTAAGGAAGATCTTGGACATTGTGCGGCAGAGCTTGTGTATGGTACTATGACCTTTGATAAAGGTCGAAACCGTTGTGGTACGTAATTTACGTTGTTTTGGCTTAGTTTAAAAAGAAAAAAAGAATATTACACTCTACATATTTACAAGAAGCCAAATGAAATTATTTGAACATTCTCTATTGATATTTATTAATATTGCCTCTTTTTCTAGTACTGTTTTATATTTTGTATATTCCAATCACTATTATTGTTTTATGATTGCAATAAAGATTTATTTGATTTATTTATTTGGACTGAACAATACCCATTGTACTTCTAGGAATTCGCACTGCACTTAAGGAAGATCTTGGACATTGTGCGGCAGAGCTTGTGTATGGTACTACATTACGATTACCAGGACAATTTTTTGATAAACATTCTGAACTTACTGAATATTCTAATTATGTGCATAGATTACGTGATATAATGAGTACCATTTTTATCCCACTCCAACCCGCACCAATCCTAATCGTTACATCAGTCAGGATTTACTAACTTGTACTCATGTGTTTGTTCGTAGAGATTCCGTTCGTAAACCATTACAACATCCTTACGATGGCCCCTTTAAAGTTTTACGAAGAGCCGACAAACACTTTGTTCCTGACATAAATGGTCGTCGAGACACTGTCAGCATTGACCGCCTAAAAGTAGCCCATTTAGATACGGTTACAGCACACACACCCACCTCCACCCTTGAGCCTAACAACTCCCCACAGTTAACAGCCCCTGCTCAGGTAGACCCTCCCCCTACACCTCCCAGAACTACCCGATCCGGTAGACGTGTTCATTTTCCTGACCGTTTCTTATCGTTCAATCGTTAACTTTTTCACTGGTAGGGGGCTCCTGTAGCAGTACTACCATCTGTAAATTTGTATATAGGATCTGTGTGTAAATAATACCTTGCATTTTTAACTAATATTCCAACTTCATGGGTTATACACCAAGCTTAGGAAGGTCATTTACCTTAAGGTCATTTGCCTTAATTCAAGTGACCACACATCATTAGGGAATGATGATGAGTTTCCCAGGTACTAGACAAGGACAGGCAATTACTAATCCTTATTGGTCAGATGGTATGAAAGGTGATGCTATATCACATACATTTGTACTTTTACAGACACTCCTCAGTTTGTCCTCCCTGAGTACACATTACTTTCGCTTTCTATCAATTTGTACATATCATCAACTTGTTTCTCAAGTGTTTTTGTAAATACGCTTTTCACTTGGAATAAATTGTACAGTTCTACATATAAATTAGTGTGGTGTATTTTTATCATCTCATCGTACACTTACACTAAAGTATAATTATATATTAACCCATTGACCTCTAGATTTTACCCTTAAAATATAAAGTTGAACCTTTTTTTTTTTTTAGTAATTTTTAGAAAAATATCATGGGCATGGGATTTCATAGTAGAAGCTATAGTACAACCTTAATTTTAGTTGGTTGTTTTAGCTTATATTTTAGGTCATTTCGCACAAAATGATTGCATATGACTTGAAACACTTTAATGGCGCTTAGGCCAAGGAAGTAGAGCCCAGCCTAGCACTAGGCTAAAGGAGCAGGCCAAGCGAGAAGCCTTGCTAGAACGTAGGGCCAAAATACTACTTTATGTGCCGACCCAATCTTATCTTTGCACACTTTTTCTCATAGTTCAATTATAAAAATGCGCGCGCACTCGAGTGTTGAGTATTATAGGTGGGCCTAATTGAGATGTTTGGGCAGAGATACCGGCATCTTGCTATAAAATACGATGTAACATCGCACCCCCGTACCCCACCCCCTTGCACCTCTCCCATTGAATTAGCCCCAGAACATTAAAATAATTTATGGTCATTTTCAGTCAACAAAAATAAACTGACACTCTCGTACTCAGCAAGAAACCCTGCAATGATCCTGCTAATCTGAATTGACAGATGACCAACACGCTTACACCGCCACTAATTTCATCTGCTGTTGTGTAAATCATCCCCAACATTGACATGAGCCATGCTCTCTCGACGATTACATTTTCTTCACCAAACCATTCGTTTTTCTTCGATTAAAAAAGTGCTCCTTGAATTTTCCAATTTCCCTTAAAAGCATCCCTTCAATTTTCATCTATTTCCATCATAATCACCCCCTGAATTTCCACTTTGTTTTCATAAGCGCCGCCCCGTTTGATAGCGCCTCTCAAAAAGAGCCAAAAAATACTAAAGGGGTCGTGAAACACAGGGGCGAAATATGTTGTTTTTAGGGGCGAAAAAGGTTATGGGGCGCCCCTGTGTTTCATGACCCCTGCTCAAAAAATAAGCTTATATTCGCGCGAGTACGGTATGCCTTGGGTCGCCACAGAATGTGTATTCTGAAAGTGTTTCGCCACCTAAAAAAAGGTTGAGAAGCAGGATTTTAGAGTGTTGTCTGGTCATGAGCTTTTTATTTTACGCTTATTTGGTTTCCATCTGGCTGCTTTATTTTCTGGTGCCCTAGGGTGGTTACTAATAGACAGTGATCAGACTGGAAATGCTTGTTATTCACTCTTACGTCGGTGACATAGCCTCGAATCCAGGAATGTGCAATGCACAGACTATCATCTTCTTTGTTATACAATCATTACTATGCTATGTTATCTTGTGTTTTGATCGAACCATGTGTTTAATGTCGACAGCTAATTCTTTTACTACAGAAGTTGAGTGCCTTGCTATCCAACATCTACGCATCACCATCAAAACAGGACTTCATGTTGGTAGTTGTGGATGTAGCATTGAAATCACCTAAGATTAAAACCTTTGTGTTCTTTTTTTCTGTTAAGTTTTCCGTATAATGTTTCTTGGCTGACCGGGACTATATTCAGGTGGAGCGTCGTTTGAAAACCTAAAGGACGAAATTATAACGATTTGTCCAGGGCAGGGCCGGTCGACCAGACGATAGACCGACGGACTCAAATAGGGCCTAACACAGATGTGTATAAGAGACAGACCTTATATTCTTCCAAAGGTAAAACAAGAAATTGCAATTGCAAATTAAAATACGAAGTAACACAAAAATTCGGAAGATCTCAGGTCCCGTGAAGTTTGCTAAAAACATTTTGTGATGGGCAGGCCAGAAAAAAATAAATAAAAATGAATAGTCCTACATTAAAAAAATTAAAAAATTAAAAATAAATAAATAAAAATAAATAAATAGATAAAAAAGGAGGGAGAAAAAGCGGCTCAATTGGTAGCAGTATTACGAATTACAACTAAATACAGTTTAACAATTTGAGATTATGTGTTTCTTATGTGTAAACACATCAGTATGCGTAAGCACATCTAAATATTCAGTATTTATTTATTTAATACCAAAAACGCAAATTAAGCTTAGGTCTACAGTTGCTCATGCCTTTCAAAAACTCGTTGGTATTTATGGCTGTTATATTTGACACAAATTGTGTATGTTTTCTAGTATTACCGACATGGACACACTTTAGAATTTAGTGATTTATATTTAAGTTATTTCCAAAAATTTGATTAAAACATGATAAGAGTTATTGAATTATTATTATTATTATTATTGAATTATTATTATTATTATTGAATTATTGAATTTTCAATATATTTTTCTTACTACAACAATGAAGGACAATGTATTGACGAATGATGAACGGATACGAACGCTGCAGTGGCGACCCCAGGATATATTTTCCTGGGGGGAGGTTGAGAGGGGGTTCCCCCTCCCAAATGAGATTTTCTTTAAGAATAGCAACCTCGCTGGATGGCCAGAAATGACACTTTCAGACTGTGACAGACGTGTTGGCTTGGCGTGGGCCTATTTTATACATTTTTTTTTTAGTCCTACTGTCCTACGAGCTCTGTCCTATATGGGGGGGGGGACTTGACCTTAACTTGACTTAAGCCCCTGCTGCATCCCCCTCCCCCGCTGGCGCCGCCACTGGAACGCTGACCAACAGTAACCGTAATATCCCAATCAATTGGTATAGCGCTACAGGCGTTCCATACATTTTGAGCGCGGCCGCTTGCGATTTTTTTCCCCGTACGAAACATTTGCATGAAACTCCACTCGGGCCGTCTCGGATTGATTCGACTCGAGTTTGATATACGAACAAGAGCAGGCACTTCGCAATGTCGTGACGCTCGAGTATTCTATTACCTTTATTGTACTGTTCTTTATTTACCTACGGCAGGCCTATAAAATCTTACAGATTTATGGGATGTAGGCTACGTCTGTACTGTGAGCTTCTTGTATGTTTGTTATCAAATGTACTACAACAACAGCTAGTACCCCCTTCTATAGTACCAGTGGTAAATAGGTACATCTATCAAAGGCTAGAGCAAAAGAGGCTAAATAATGGGCCTAGTGGAACGGCCTAGTTCCAAGCTGAGTTAGGTCCTACCTGCTAGCCCCCCCCCCACCTTCTGCCAGACAGGCCCCTAGGTTCCTAGGCCTGACACAACAGTCACGCTTCGCATGCCATTGACTGAAATTTTGAACAAAATTTAAAACATAAAATTAAAATGGGGCAGTGAGTAAAAAAATATTAAATATAATAAATTAAATATATCTCAGGCATTAATGAACTCGGCCTAAGCCTTGTAATGTAATTAATATTAAATAATAATAACAAATAATAATATTAATAACAATAATAATAATTATAAATAACCATATATAATTTCGCCATTAATTAACTTAGCCTAAGCCTTGTAATCAAGAAGCACCTACAGTATACTATTAGGCCTATAATCCAAACTCCCTGCCTTAATTTTTAGTAATTCTAGGCGGAAGCAGGTCAACTCGGCCCTAAGTCAACACGGCCCCATGTCAACCAACCACAAGTCATCTTATCTTGGCCCCAAGTATATATTGTTATTATATTATTAGTTATTTTATATACCTTTGTATAATTTTTATTAATATCATTTTAATATTATTTTTATTAATACAGTTTTAATTATTGTAAGTGCATGTAAATGAAACGAAATAACAAAGGCAACGATTTAAAAACACTTTAATTTTGGCTTTGCATTCAAATCTCTTGATAAATATTCAATAAATACCGTATACAGTAAATTAGGGCCGAGTTGACATGGGGCCGAGTTGACTTGGGGCCGAGCTGACTCGAATTCGTCATGACATAGGTTAAACAATTATCCAAAACCGCGGCCAACTAAAAAATTAAAATGTGCACAGTATGTAACTCAAATAGGGCCTAACACTTTTTATTATTCGTGCAGCGGAATCAAAGACAGTTATGTGGATACATATTCATTTGAAATACTACAAAATTTACAGGAAAATCAGGGGCCGTTCGTTTGAAATTGAAGAAATTCAAATAATATACACAGGACAATGTTAAACTTCTTTTAATTAATCTATCACCATAAAATACATGCCCAGCTACATCATAATATTAAATAACCTTATGCGTTTGGGCGATCAATTTTTCTTTTTTTCTTTTTTTTTCACCACTCCCCACCCCTTCCCCCACCCTAAATCCGCTTCTGCTATTTAAAATCACATCATTAAGACTGATCTAAATTGATTTAAATGTATTACGGGTACATATTAACGTACATTGTAGTCGATCTATAGCAAACATTTTAAGGTCCTGTTATTGGTCAATCCGTTTCTCTCTTTAATTAGAATGAATTAAGTTACATAGTTAGGTAACACAAACTGGCGTTAAA
>NW_022715767.1:74518-75272 GCF_011630105.1 Anneissia japonica
ATGTTATTGTCGCAGTACTTAAAGCAATAAATCAATGTTGCTATCAGAATTATCTTCTTCATTCTCATATGCAACCTAACTCCAGAGTCTCTGCAACACTTGCTTGAAATTGGAGGTGCCATCGGACCCGGATAAGCACATTGAGCATTTATATATGGCGCTCTACATAAAGAACACTGCAGCACCTAGGGCTATACAATTCAAGTGGGCAATAATAAATGAATTAAGTACAGTATTTAATTTATATTCAAAAGAAATTCAAAAGAGATAGAACCTCCACTAGAATGGAACATATACAAAGACACACAGTATGGTACAAACTTGCATTGAACTTCATAAAAAATATGTATCATCCGAACAATTTAAATTATTAAATGTAACCTATCTTTTAAATAAACTCTCTTACCTCACATCAGCTAAAGGGGGAACATAGATTAAGTGTTTAGTGCAAATAAAGGTACATGATTCAGGGGTGGATCCATGATTTGGAAGAGGGGGGTTCAAAACGTTTCCAAAAATACCCAAAATGAAAGGGGTCCGGGGTCCTCCCCATGGAAAATTTCCCCCTTGAATCCGCCACTGTATGGGGAATCCTTTAACGCTCAGGTGACCTAGGGTTTTAAAAGAAATACCGTATAGGCCTATACTCACGTATAAACGAGGCTTAAAATAGCAAACTACGATCGAAAAAAGGGGGTCGTATTATACGCACGACATTCAGATTTTAGATTTTTATATTCATGTTCGTCTTATG
>NW_022715767.1:75450-76966 GCF_011630105.1 Anneissia japonica
CTGGAAGCGAGCCGACTCTTTGATTCGCGCGAATAAATTCGCTTAGTCAAAAACCAGCTTAACACGCGAACTTACTACTGCAATGAAGCAACTAAATGTTGTATCAATGAAAGCAATTTTAAATATGGCAAAATACGATTTTGGTGGTGAAGATTTAAAAATGGTATTATTTGGAAGATTACCCTTCCGTTTGGCTCCATTTATCCAGATAGACGCAGTATACAAGACCACAAAAAACTAGGAATTCCGACCATGAAACAGGGAGTCGTCTTATACGCCAGACATACAAATATCAACCAAAAATCTTCTAAAACTCGGGGGTCGTCTTATACACGGGTTACCTTATAGGACCTTCGCGAGTGTATACGGTATTATTACGGAACCCCTGCGGAAGTTCGGGTTCCCGTCACATTTCAAACGGTTGGTTGTAACAATAAACTCGCAAGGCTGCTCGCGACTACTAGATTCTACAAGTGCGTGGTTGGCTGGGTTGTTTTGGTCAGAAAGGAGAAATTTTCTCGGTGAATTGATTCTCGAACGAGATAAAGAAAGCTCTCTAATGACTCAAGCTATATGTATACCGTTTTTATATTTTTAATAAAACCAATTTCTTCTAATTTCAAATACGCTTTCCCCTGATTTTGTGATAATTCGTTATCACGCAAGTGCTAAATGCGTGACACATTTATGACCTCGCATGTGTTTCTGCAAAATGCGTTTCATCCAATATCACTTTAAAGTGATGCGTGGCGGTTGGTAACTATGGCATAGATAACTGCCGGGCCCTACTTATACGTTCTGAGGTTTTTTAAAACAGATACGGTACGGCATTAACGCTAAGAAATATCTAAAAAATATTTTGTTAAAATTAAAGAATATTGAGAACAAACTATGGTCAAGTCATGTTATCGTTTAGGGCCTATTAAGCATTTCATGAATCTATGATATATTATAATATTGACAAAATCAATAGAACATATAGGTGGAATTGTGTCCAACCCGTCGTGAAAATGCACTGAATACTCAGTACATGTGAAAACACTTGCAAAAATAGTACTCGCTGCTTACTTTGGCTCGAATTCAACCCTGGCCATCAGGTGCAAGCTCGGTGGTCTAAAGGCATGATGCCAGGCTAGTGATCTGGAGAATGTGGGTTCGAGTCCCACTGGAGAACAACTTGCAAATATATTTTGCAAGTGTTTTCACACGCACTGAGTATTCAGTACATTTTCACGACAGGTTGGGAAAAATTACACATATAGGCCCCCCTAATTGATTATCCTGGCGCAAATCCAGGTATATATTCCATCACGATAATAGCAATTACCATTCAATAATAGAACAGTCATCGACCTACTTGCAGTGATGTGAAACTAAAATGTATTCACGAAGTTATGATGATCTGAAGTGTTTAAAAACGTACACAATAATAGTTGAACCAACTTTAAAATACCACAAATACAAATGTGCGTGACGATATTTTATTGCTTTAGAAATGTGATTTCAAAGAGTGTAT
>NW_022715767.1:77015-77316 GCF_011630105.1 Anneissia japonica
CATATAGGCCCTAATTGATTCTCCTGACGCAAATCCAGGTATTGTCTATTCCATCACGATGATAACAATTACCATTCAATAATAGAACAGTCATCGACCTACTTGCAGTGAACTTAATCTAAAATGTAGGCTATTCATGAAGTTTTGATGATCTGAAGTGTTTGAAAACGTACACAATAATAGTTGAACCAACTTTAAAATACTGTACCACAAACACAAAATGTGCGTGACGATATTGTATTGCTTTAGAAATGTGATTTCAAAAAGTATATTAGTCCATCGTATACGTAAGGGCTTGTAT
>NW_022715767.1:81353-82276 GCF_011630105.1 Anneissia japonica
CAGTCTTGTGTAAAGTTATTCTATGAAACTGCTTATTTTTTTAATGTCTGGATTATGCCTATGTCTGCATGCTGATCAATTTGGTATTGGAATTTAAGAAAAAGCTTCAATTTTTTTGCTGTACACCATTTTTTGTCTAGTATTTTAAAATACAGTAGTTGAACTTGCCTATGTCATATCCAAAATGCCATTGAGAAATTGTTTGACCCTAACAAAATTTGACTTGCACTTACGGTAATGGAAAACACAACAATTTGACTTAGAAATTATTAGAGTATATTATTAGTCGTCTTAGGCAAGTTTAACTGCACTGCTCTATTTATCATGTCTGATTGTCTTGTATTATTTACCATAGCCAAGATTTCTTCTTTCATGATGATATTCAACATCCATATTTTTGGTGCTTCACCTAGTTATTGTTGTACATACAGTAAATTCAAGACTACTGGTATTATTAAATAAATATTTTGAAACAATTTATCATCCTTGTACATTGCAATTTACTGTACACAGATTAAAGCAGTCAGGTATTACAATATATATCACTGCATTTTACACACTCTATTTATTATCAAAATATTATATATATGGATTTATAGTTACTATAGTTTATACCAATGTAAAGAAAAGGGAAGAACAAGTTACATTTATTTACTGTACACAAAATTCTAATTCATACTGTATTAGCTTAAAATTTTAAAATATGAGACGAGAATGGGGAAGATACAAAAAACATTGTACTGTACTTAACGACAAAATGTTCTTGAAATCCACTTTGCTGGCCTATTCGCATCAATAGCAATAATTTCAATTACAGACTAGGTCTGGAAGGTTACACACAATTGACTGGTCCAGATATACAAAAGCTCTAGGCCTGTGCTGACAAAATGTCCTTTCATGAGTGATGAGATTGTCAAAAAAAA
>NW_022715767.1:82291-83410 GCF_011630105.1 Anneissia japonica
TGAATTGTCAAGAATGAATCTATTTACATAAGATCTGTTGCATTAATGAGGATGGACTTATCAGGTATCTTCCATAACAATTTATAAATAATTCTTCCAACACAAAGTTTATTTCATCATCTATAGCAACAAAAAACCAAGGGCAGTCTTCACAGCTTCTGGGAACTTGTCCCTAATCGCCCACACAGTGCAAGATGGGATGACCCTTCTGTCAGATTTCTTTAGCCTGTTAAACACCTACCAAATGAAAACCATTGATATCCAACATGTCGGCATTTCCTGTAAGAAGAGAAGTACAATAAAAAGTTTGAACAGACTAGTGAAAAAAAATCAGAATGACCTTTCTTACACCATTAAAAAATAATTAGTATTGATATTACAATGTCTTTATAAGGAATTAATCATTCTGGCACTAATCATCAATATTATATATATTCTAATTAACCATCACTGTGAAAAGCCCATATTCAAATGCATTGCAAAGTGGTGTAACATAGCAATTATTTTATTAATATTAATATTTAATAGAATTTTAATTTATTTATTATTTTGAATAGAATTTATTATTTCATTAATATAATACTTTTTTGTAATATAAAAATAAAAATTAGTTTAAAAATTACAAATGAAGATAAAACAATATATGTATAATAGACTATCTTGTTTCTCAATCTTTTCTAATGTACAGTAATAATAATTCCCCTGTATTTTGACCATCAAAATGGCTGGACATTTCACCCTCTACTAGTTTTTGATCCAGCATGGAACAAGCAGGGCCACGCCTAAGGCGGGTGGTCATATTTCCGAGAAGAATGCCGAAAATTAGTCTTTGAACTAATCTGAATACTGTATATAACCATTGTCAATGTATTATGCAGAAGTTAAGTTCTGTGCACATTTTTCCAAGCCATTTTCCGCGCAAATTTGAGCTAGCTTTCAAGACATCATCCACATTCCAAGACGAATAAACTGGCATTTTATTCTAGTAGGTGTACGGTAAGAATGGCCCCGGAAAAAATGGCCCCGGAAATAATGGCCCCGGAAAAAATGGCCCCGGTAAAAATGGCCCCATATGACAGGTAGGTAAAAATGGCCCCAATAATCAAATTCTGAATTAAA
>NW_022715767.1:85759-86861 GCF_011630105.1 Anneissia japonica
TTATTTTACTATTATTATTGAATATTTTCGCCAGTCCTAATTTTTCAATTTTCCGCTCGCGACGACCATTCTCATCAGTTGGCTAATGTCGTTACCAGCTCGTTACGGTTGAGTGAATCAGCTGACTCACTGTCTAGGCCTAGTGCAAATTTCCGAAATAAAAACTGGGGCAAATCGTTATTTTACACATAATTGAGACATTTTCATAAGTGAAAACCCATATAAATGAAAAGAACGGCCAAATTTACATTTGAATATCTAAAGTTTGACACGATTTTTTATGGGGTTACCGAATGCAAGCCTTTGAAAGTCGGTACATTTTAGAAATTCCCTATTTATAACACTAGCTCAAAATCCTGTAGCACCAGTTTTTTTTTGGGACCCAGTTCACGAGCCTCGTTTTCGAATACCGCGCTCCAAAATCGAGTGCCGTCACCGTCGTTGTCTATTTTAAATTAAAAATTAATTATTTCATCCCCGCACCCCCTTTAATACAAGCTTGAATTGTCATATAATAGTGTAAATCGTGTAGCTAAAAGGCATGTTTTGCATATACATTAATATTGTCGAGATGTGATATTTTATAGAACTATTTTTTTGTTGTTAATTTTGTGTATGATTTATTAAACTGGCTTGCGCTTTAACTTCTTGTAACGTGATCTTTCTTAAGGGTGATAACAAAGAGTAGAGGATGCCGTGTTGGAGGTAATAATACAGGGGTAGGAGAACTCTCATTGTTTGGCCTAAAGGCAAGTTTTCTAGGTATGTGTAGTTAATTGTATGCTTCAACTATTTACTCTTACTGTCTTAATAAGATGTATAATTGAGTGTTAGTCGATTGTATTCATGTGTTGTAATATTCTTTTTTAATCAATGATTGTTAAGTTGCAATTCCTTGCATCCGAGATGGGATATGACTTCTTCGGCCGCCGACACCGGCCGCGCGCGATTTTTTTTTTCCGTACGAAACATCAAAGAGTATAAATAGAACAAGAGAGCAAAGTCCCGTTCGTAAAAACGTCATGCCTGTGTAGGACGCCAACTAACGGTTGTATATTCTTTTTATTACCCAGTGCAGCGCTGCGCAGCGCGGTAGAAGTAC
>NW_022715767.1:86941-95056 GCF_011630105.1 Anneissia japonica
GTGCAGTACTGGGTAATAAAACACATACAAGCGTTAGTTGGCGTCCTACACTAGCTGCGTAGAGCGTATCGTTTTTTTACGCTCCCAATGAGCGTTGTTGGCTCTCTTGTTCTATTTATACTCTTTGGAAACATTTACATGAAACTCCACTCGGGCCGTCTCGGCTGAATCGACCCGAAAATCTCATTGCAGAATTCAGGAGGTCAAAAGGTCATCAACAGATAAACGTCTGCAAAACAACTTCTGAGAGAACGTCGCTGTCTAATTTTTAAAATTTAATACAATGATTGGGTCGTTCAAAATGACATATAATATTTGATTAAGCTGCACGAGTTATGAAAAGTGTTATTTTAACTTAAGTTACATACTATGACAATTTTAATTTTTTAGTTAGGCATGGGTTTTGCATAATTGCCTAGGCCTGTTACTAAACGCTTTCTGGGAAAAGTAAAAAGAGTCAAGGAAAAGCGCGTTTTTCTTCATCAAATGAAACAGGGTGACAGTTATTTTCAAATTAAGAGAAGAGCTGAGAATAGACAGCTCTAAAATACTGGATGCCATGAGACCTGCCAAAACTAGTTATTAATATTAGGCATATAGTAATCGGCAGGTTCTTGATTACAAGGCTAGACCAAGTTAATTACATGTAATGCCGAAATTATTATTATTATTATTATTATTATTATTATTATTATTATTATTACCTGTACAAAGGCGAACTTAGATAATGGAGGAATTAGAGAACAATTTAAAAAACGACGTTAAGGGGAAATAACACAAAAGATATTCCCCTTGGGCTAGTTATTATTTATAGGCCTAGGAAATAGTATCAGTAGGTTCTTCATTACAAGCCTTAGGCCAAGGTAATTAATACTGTTATTGTTATTATTAATTATTATTATTACCTGTACCTTAAGGGGAACTTAGACAATGGAGGAATTAGAGAACAATTAAAAAAACGACGTTAAGGGGAATAACACAAAAGATTCCCCTTGGGCGATTATTATTTATAGGCCTAGTAAATAGTACGGTATCTGTGGTTCTTCATTACAAGGCCTAGGCCAAGGTAATTAATGCTGAAATGATGATGATTATTATTATTATTAAACGTTAATTACATTACAATGATAGTTTGGACAAGTTCAATAACCGGAATGGTATATTATTTATTTAATAATATTTCTCTTATACGCTCTATTTTTCATTTCACGCTTCAATTTTGTCCTATTTTTCCCCCAAAAAATGTCAGTCAATGTCAGTATGTTGGTGTCAGCCTATGACCCTGGCCTAGTTTAAGGAGGGGCCTAGGTAAGACCTCAACCTGTTAGGCCTCTTTCTCTCCAGCCATTGGTATTACTGTACCTATCTACACTTTATAACAGGAGGTACTAGCTGTTGTTGTTGTAGATAATATACTAACATTATATACTATATACTAACTAACATACTAATAACTTCCAAGGAGGTCACAGTTAGTTACACACGTATATGAGTCCGTAAGATTTCATAGGCCTACCGTAGGTAAACATAGAAAGAGCAATAATAGTAAAACTCGAGCGTCACGACATTGCGAAGTGTCTGATCTTGTTCCTAGTATCGTACTCACTCGAGTCAATCCGAGATGGCCCGAGTGAAGTTTCATGCAAATGTTTCGTACGAAAAAAAAAATCGCCGGCCGCGCGAGATTTATATGGAGCGCCAGTTGGGCATTTCTCCACACCGCATGCTGTTGCGGCGTATGCCTAACTTTAAGCCTTTGCTAAAGGGTCATTCCATGCCAATTCAACGTGGCCGCGGAAGTCACCATCTCAGATTTTGTTTAAATTTTCAGGGTTTGTTGTGACTTCAGTAACTAAAAAAAATCCAAAATTTCAGCTCAATCGGACCAATACTTTCCGAGATACCGGTGTCCGAAAAAGTGGGCGTGGCACCCATTAGAGCCGCCGACGACGTTGTTATTTGGATTCTTTGATTTTATACTTTTTTTCTAGGTCACCTACAAAGCTAAAAATCACAGTACTTGCTCAACTTTTTGAGTAGAATCAGAATACTTTTGAATTATCCTCTATCAAACATGGCTTCAAAATGAACGTGACAGAGCTTTCAGCAATTTTTTCGTCAATCTCAAAGACTACAGTAGAAGGCCTAATCCAAAACTGTTTTGATTTCTAATATCCTACTAACTTCTGTATAGGTACATAAATTAAATATGAATATAAACCAAGCATGAATACTATCCAAAAGATGCCTCCCATTATAGTACAGCCAGAAATTTGATAAATACAGGTATTTGCAAGTTGATATTTTGCAATTTATCAACTTGAAAATTTAGCATGATCAAGTTTAATAAATGTTACAATCAGAATATTAAAAATATTATTTTATATTTACATTCCATGCCAATTCAACGTGGCCGCGGAAGTCACCATCTCAGATTTTGTTTAAATTTTCAGGGTTTGTTGTGACTTCAGTAACTAAGAAAAATCCAAAATTTCAGCTCAATCGGACCAATACTTTCCGAGATACCGGTGTCCGAAAAAGTGGGCGTGGCACCCATTAGAGCCGCCGACGACGTTGTTATTTGGATTCTTTGATTTTTGAAGAGTCATAACTTTTTTTCTAGGTCACAGTACTTGCTCAACTTTTGGAGTAGATTCAGATTCTGCATTCAAATAATTACTTAGAAAAACACTTTTCGAATTATGCTCTATCAAACATGGCTTCAGAATGAACGCGACAGAGCTTTCTGCTATTTTTGCTCACCCTTATCTCAAAAACTAGAAGGGCTAACCCAAAACTGTTTTTGATTTCTTATACCCTACTAAATTCTGTGTAAATAAAGTAAATATGGACATAACCCAAGCATGAATACTACCAAATATATGCCTCCCATTATGGTCCAGCCAGAAATTTTACAAATATGGGTAGTCGCGTTTGGGGGTAGAAAGAACCCAATGTGGATTTTGAAATATCAACTTGAAAATTCAGCATAATCAAGTTTAATATATGTTACAATCATAATATTAAAAACATTATTGTATATTTACTGTCTTCTTGAAATATTTTACAGGTCAAAATTACACATAATCGCTGCCGACGTTGTCGTTATTTGGATTCTTTGATTTTTGAAATGTCATAACTTTTTTTATAAGTCACCTACAAAGCTAAAAATCACAGTACTTGCTCAACTTTTTGAGTAGATTCAGATTCTGCATTCAAAAAATTACTTTAAAATATATTTTTTGAATTATGCTCTATCAAACATGGCTTCAAAATGAACGCGACAGAGCTTTCAGCAATTTTTGTTCGCCCGTATCTCAAAAACTAGAAGGGCTAGCCCAAAACTGTTTTTGATTTCTTATACCCTACTAACTTCTGTGTAAGTAAAGTAAATATGGACATAACCCAAGCATGAATACTACCAAATATATGCCTCCCATTATGGTCCAGCCAGAAATTCGATAAATAAGGGTAGTCGCGTTTGGAGGTAGAACCCAATGTGGAACTTGAAAATTCAGCATAATCAAGTTTAATATAAATATGTTACAATCATAATATTAAAAACATTATTGTATATTTACTGTCTTCTTGAAATATTTTACAGGTCAAAATTGCACATAATCGCTGCCGATGTTGTCGTTATTTTAGTTTATTTGATTTTTGAAATGTCAACTCTCTTTCTAAGTCACCTAAATATCTAAAAATCACAGTACTTGCTTAACTTTTTGAGTAGATTCAGATTCTGCATTCAAATAATCACACATTCTTGACTGTCAAATGTCTATTCTTGAAAATTAATATATATTATATATTTATCATATGCTAATGCTACTTTTTGTGCCACATTTTCATAAAAGTGATGCCAAAATGTTTCTGTAATATTTCCTTTGATTTTGCTTTACAGTATACAATATTTGACTTTGATGAACTCTTAATGGGTTTAAAGTTTAAAAGATGTTAAAAAAGAATTTAGAGTAGCTTTGTCAGTATGTGGATCAGTGTAGTTTTCTTCATGTCTTTCACTGTGGTTACTGTTGTCATCCATCTCTGTTAGCATCTTCACACAGTGCACACAATGCTAAAACAACTTTTATATGAAATTATTTTAACTAAAATAACTAAATATAGTTAAACATTTGAATACATCAATCATAACTATGGAGTTTGAACTTATTAACATAAATTTTCTGTTTATACATTTTTTATAAAAAAAAAAGCTAATTACCGGTAATGCAAATTGTAATTAAAAAAAATTTTGGTATCACGTTTTTATGAAAATATGGCACAAACTGTTAGCAGCATCAGCATATGATAAAAATATAATATATTAATTTTCAAGAATAGACATTTGACAGTCAAAAATGTGTGATTATGTGTAATTCTGACCTGTAAAATAGTTCAAGAAGATGGTAAATATAAAATAATATTTTTAATATTCTGATTGTAACATTTAAACTTGATCATGCTAAATTTTCAAGTTGATATTGCAAAATCAATATTGGGTTCTACCACCAAACACGACTACCTGTATTTATCAAATTTCTGGCTGGACTATAATGGGAGGCATCTTTTGGATAGTATTCATGCTTCGTTTATATTCATATTTAATTTATGTACCTATACAGAAGTTAGTAGGGTATTAGAAATCAAAACAGTTTTGGATTAGGCCTTCTAGTCTTTGAGATTGACGAAAAAATTGCTGAAAGCTCTGTCGCATTCATTTTGAAGCCATATTTGATAGAGCATAATTCAAAAGTATTCTGAATCTACTGAAAAAGTTGAGCAGGTACGGTGATTTTTAGCTTTGTAGGTGACTTAGAAAAAAAGTTATAACATTTCAAAAATCAAAGAATCAAAATAATGACGTTGGAAGCGATTGTGTGTAATTTTGACCTGTAAAATATTTTAAGAAGACAGTAAATATACAATAATGTTTTTAATATTATGATTGTAACACATATTAAACTTGATTATGCTGAGTTTTCAAGTTGATATTTTAATACCACATTAGGTTCTACTACCAAATGCAACTACCCATATTTGTCAAATTTCTGGTTGGACCATAATGGGATGCATCTATTTGGTAGTATTCATGCTTGGTTTATGTCCATATTTACCTTACTAACACAGAAGTTAGTAGGGTATTAGAAATCATAAACAGTTTTGGATTAGCCCTTCTAGTTTTTGAGATATGGGTGAGCAAAAAGAGCTGAAAGCCTGATCACGTTCATTCTGAAGCCATGTTTGGTAGAGCATAATTCAAAGAGTATTTTTCTAAGTAATTATCTGAATGCAGAATCTGAATCTACTCAAAAAGTTGAGCAAGTACTGTGATTTTTAACTTTGTAGGTGACCTAGAAAAAAAGTTATGACATTTCAAAAATCAAAGAATCAAAATAACGCCGTCGCCAGTGTTTATGTGTAATTTTGACCTGTAAAATATTTTAAGAAGAAGGTAAATATACAACAATGTTTTTAATATTATGAATGTAACATATATTGAACTTAATTATGCTGAATTTTCAAGTTGATATTTCAAAATCCACATTGGGTTCTACCACCAAACGCGAATACCCTTATTTGTTGAATTTCTGGCTAGACCATAATGGGAGGCATATATTTGGTAGTATTCATGCTTGGGTTATGTCCATATTTACTTTACTTACACAGAAGTTAGTAGGGTATAAGAAATCAAAAACAGTTTTGGATTAGCCCTTCTAGTTTTTGAGATATGGGTGAGCAAAAATAGCTGAAAGCTCTGTCGCGTTCATTCTGAAGCCATGTTCGATAGAGCATAATTCGAAAAGTGTTTTTCTAAGTAATTATTTGAATGCAGAATCTGAATCTACTCCAAAAGTTGAGCAAGTACTGTGACCTAGAAAAAAAGTTATGACACTTCAAAAAACAAAGAATCCAAACAACAACGTCGTCGGCGGCTCTAATGGGTGCCACGCCCACTTTTTCGGATACCGGTATCTCGGAAAGTATTGGTCTGATTGAGCTGAAATTTTGGATTTTTCTTAGTTACTGAAGTTACAACAAACCCTGAAAATTTAAACAAAATCTGAGATGGTGACTTTCGCGGCCACGTTGAATTGGCATGGAATGACCCTAAACTAAATAATTGCTGTCATGTCGCACAGTAATATTTACGTATTTATTTTAGGTATTGTATGTATATAATAATTATTTACTTATTTATTTACATTGAAGAATTGTAAAGCTTCAGTATTTTATTTGTTTTACAGAACAGTATTGTTATTCATTATACAATTTGAAACTGTAGGCCTATTCATTGTACAGTAAATCATATTTCCAGTATAAGTATAAGCTCCAGTATTTTATTTATTAATAGACTACAAAACGCATTTTTTACTGTATTTTTATTCATATTTCGTCAGTTTCCTTTATCCACAAAATAGAATTTCGTCAAATAAAATTTAGAATGATACACGTGCACAAATTTCGTCCTTAATCCACAAAATAAAACATTTTTTTAAATAATTTTATTTTTATGTCTGTTGTCTGTTCATGTTATCTTTTCATACAAGATCGGATGTAAAATAACACATTAGCGAGGGTGATGAAAGTGTGTTATTTACAAGAGTTGGAAAAAGAAATCTAGAGTAAATTTGTCAATCATTAGTCAATAAAAATTCTTTAGGAATATCCTCTATTCTCATGCCCTTAATGTACATACACTTTATATCATTAAAGCCAATCAATTAATTTACTCAATCAAATATTTAATTTATTGGTGATTTAAAATTCAGGTCTTTATATTTACATTACTGAATAATAAACAAGTGCACATGTAAAAAATGAGATCTATAATCGATAACAAGCAATGATGTTTACCTTTAACAATTATTATCGTCAAAATGTTTAAAAATCTTGCAAGTATGTTGCTTGTGTTAACCATGGTGTAAGTGGCAGCGCAAAGTTTGCCATGTTTAATTCGTTACGATTTGTTCACAAATTATAGAATTTTATCACTGAAATTTTAACACACTATTAATATTAATTGTTGCGACATGTTCTGTGTGTATAGGCCTATCTGTAACAATGTAAGCTTGAGTGTTTCTGAATTTGAGGTTAAGAATTGAATACAGTAGATATAATAGCGCTCATTCAACCACTGTATATCAGCGTGACAAACAATAGCCCCCATTCAACTTCCAATCGGCAAAGCACTCAAAGGGCGCTCCATACATTTTTGGTGTTCGACAGGGCGCGGCCGAAGGTGTCGGCGGCCGAAGTTGGCCTAAAGCTCTGAGATAGGCCTATCTAAGTGCCTGAAGCAGTGCACGTTGTATTGTTAGGCTAGCCTACATACATCGTAATACCACTATTGAATTAAATGATGTTACACATTTCTGTTGTTAGTGTACTACATGTAAGGTGGTATGAGTTTATAATGGATAATAAGTTAAGTATGATTGTTAACTAATACAAGAGTACCGTAAGTCAGAGCATGGTTAAATTAGCTTTGTTTGGCATGATCATCAATGCTTAGATTCCCCGCTGTGATTTTAATTGATCCATGGCTTTACAGCTGATACTGAATCCATCCATAGAGGGCGCCGTAATGTAAACAAACAACTAAGATGGAGGCGCCCACGATAATTCGGCGTTCGATGTACATAACGATCTTTCACGTTATAGTTTATGACTTATGTTCGATGTTAAGACTTAATTATTTGCTATGATTTATAAATGATTGTAACATGATGATGGACTGCTATATAGAACAAATATTGGTATAAGTACTTATTCTAGTAACGAGAACTTGGAGACAAGCTGAGCGAGGCTTGGGAATATTTGATGTGTGTAGCAGTCTTTGATTATAGACTGGAGGCGGAAATCGCTACATGTGTACAGAGTTGGGATTCAGGAAAAAAAGTTATTATGATAGTATCGATTACAACTATTTTATTTAACATAATTGGCTATTTTAATGTGTTAAAGGGGGATGAGACAAGTGGTTATATATTGCTTATTTAACCTTTCCTGAGTTCGGGAAAAATACTTAAAAAATTCAAAATGTTGAGATGTAAGGATAATTACAGAAACAAAACATGATATGATGAGACAGGAAAATCAGGTGAAAACGAG
>NW_022715767.1:95189-98307 GCF_011630105.1 Anneissia japonica
TCCAGTAGTGTGAAGTCGTGAGTTTTTGTGATCGTTTACGTACGCAGTTACAGAGAGACGGTTTAGTCAACGTCAATTCAATCATGGAGGAATAATTCAATTGAATTAATAAACGTATATCAGTCCGATGACTTGACTTGTTTGTTTATAATTAGGCTACACCTATGCCTAGGATTAGCACAGTCATTGTCTACCCAGCAGCAGTAGGACACTACTCCAGTCCCGCAACAGGTGAGTTCGCACGCAGCCTTAGCCAGCTGACGGTAAAGATAGTAGGTTTCTACTACTAGCCTAGCCTAGACTTGTCATGCCATGCCATCTTTGTCACATTAATTGTGCTAGTGCATTTTTTTTTCATAATAATAGACGTAGGCCCCTAGGCCTACTAATAATAGTATACTATATGCCTGGTCCTATGAAAAACTGTCTAGGCCTAAATGTCTAAAAAATTCACTGTCTAAATAAAGGTGATGTGCTATAACACTACAGTATAGCATCAGAGCCAACACCAATTCCTGTAACAATAAGATTATTGTTGATATACTGTAGGCCTAGAAGCTAGGCTATACAACAATAACGCCCCATTAAATAATAACATGATGCATATGTTACTCCAAACCTAACTTTCAGCTGTTGTTAAAATGTGGAATTCAAATAAAATATTATACATATATATTTTTGTAGGACAAGATATGTGATAGGCCGAAACATGACACTGTCCTCACATAGGCAGGGGTTTATTTATGAATTTGAGTAGCAGGAGAAATTTGAAAGTAACAGGAGAGTAAATTGAAATAGGCCGGGGGAATAGGGGGCCGCCTAGGCCCCCATCAGTGTCCAGGGGCAGAGAGCCCTGGTCGGGGGTTAAGGGGGCGAAGCGCCATTGCACTCCAGGGTTTTAGAGATTTTTAAGCCCATTTGATGGCACTTCTCTACATCATTTTTTAAAAAACAGTTTTCAGAATCAATTACTGAGCTGTAAAAAAGTTGATATTTTTTCATATTCTTCATACATAGGCCTAGCCTAAATAGATACTGTAAACCAGAAACTTTCGCGAATTGATAATTTCGGCCGTTTTCGCGACATTAAACTTTCGCGAATCTCAAAAATCCTAAATTTATTTCATGCGAGAGGAATATCATACAATAGCTGAAAATATCGTATCGTGAGTTTAGGCCTAGGTTAGATAGGCCTACAGCCACTGTGTAGGCTACAGTATCTAGGCCTAGGCAGACTTAGGCGCCATAAGCCTGCAGCCTACCTCAGTTGCTAGGACCATGACTTAGCTGGCTGCTCCCAGCCAGGCACAGATAAGAAAGAGACAAGTTTACACACACATACTCACTCATATAATATTCCATAATTGTATGGTATTCAAGCATCCTACAAAATGAACAATGTTTATCAATGTTTTATTAACAAATTATTTTCCTGTAGGCCTAATATCGATTCAAACACATTGATTGATGATGACTGAACATCGTGGTATGTCATGGGACGGAAAATTAGTTTCCCATTTGAACTTCTTAGTATACACTGCACAGTGGTTGCACATGTGCAATCACATGTAGTGATGATCAGAACCTCCTTGATTAGTATACTTACTGAGTAGGTTAGAATATGCCTAGAATTTACAAAAATTTTTTTGAGCTCAACATCTGAATTTAAGGTCAGAATATTGATTCAATAATTGAAATACATTCTTTTTTAAGTTTATACACATTTAATAAAATCCACCAAAATAAATTGAAAATACAATTTTTATATTGATGAAGTTGTTTACTTTTCACAAACATGTTGAAATTTGTGGGGATTCACCATTTAGGCCTATGCCCTACAGTAGATCTGCGTTGAATGAAACATCTAAGGAGAGCAAAAAATAGTTTTAACATTTACGCAGATAAAGGAATGGATACCACATTGGGAAAAAAATGTTTCATGTGATGTGAATTGAGACGATTTTGGCTTTCTCTGCCGTTTTAATCATTGTACTATCTATGACTCTGAAATTGTGAGTGTAAACAGCATGCAATATAGTTGGTTCGGCTTGCTACCTCCGCCACCGAGTGTAAACGAATTTGAGCCAGTGTTTTTTTTCTTTTTATTATTATTTATCATTTCCGAAATATCTATGTCATCACAAAGATGGCTAGTAAAACAAAAATGAAATGAAAATAAAAGGTTCATAGTCATACACAAATTAATTTTAAAATGACGATCTGTTTTTTTCTTCTCCGCGGTAAGAAAACCCGGAAGACCAATGTACGGAAAAAGAGTTTGGGCGATGTATATCGTCATCACCTGAGCACGTGGTGGAGGAGAAATTGCTATTATCTTATTGGTTAACATGTGATTTGGAGGCGTGGCTTCTTTGATGGACTCACCCAGACGCGACTGCCGAACTTTGAACTTTAACTTTGTTTACGCCGCGAGTTCATGAAAGTCAAACATGGAGTCTGAAAATTGGTAGACATTTTAACAAACTTTCAACAGAAAGGAACATCGATATGAGTGCATACTATTGCAAATTAACTTCGTGTCGGTAAATAAGGTTCTTTACAGACCTGTTGCGCTATTTATATTGGTGGTTTTTGTATTAATTTTTGTACAGCATTGATTGAAGTAGCCGGCGAAAACATCGTAGTAGCCGATCGAATGCGCCGGCCGCCGGCTTTTAAATAAACCCCTGCATAGGTATTTGCCAGTCGCCATGATGAGACAAACATACCACAACATTTGCCATGAGTACAACCACCCAACATTGGCATCTACGAACGAAGGTGGTACAAAGCATACAAGCACCCAGCAAGACGTTAGCAAGAAACACTCTGGTTGTTTGCTGAAACTTGTAATGAAAGTTACAGTACAGTCAGGAAATATTGCACTTTTACCTGCGCGCAGGCTTCGTAGATACATTGTAGCCTGAGATAAGCAATCTAACCTACGCGCAGGCTTCGTAGCCTGATATAAACAATCTAAGCAAGGCTATGCGAAGCGAACCTACGAAGCAAAAGCATGTTGTTTATTTGTATGTGCAGAAAGACTGCTGCAGCTTACTGGAATAAACAATGTATTGTTTGATAATTTGTGAATGGCAAACACGAGTTTAGACCGTTA
>NW_022715767.1:98356-99412 GCF_011630105.1 Anneissia japonica
TTCATAGGGAGTCTCCTCTTCCACTCGCTGTCCACGACAGGAACTTGTTTGTACTGCTGTATTATTTTTTTTAATTAATTAGCCTAGGCCTAGCTTATTTTTTACAATTATTTTACCTCATTTAAAATTTCAAAAACGATGTCCTCAATGGCAATACACACATGTGAAAAGATTGTTCATCAAATAATATTTTGTAGTCTTGATTTAGTAAGATAAATAACAAATATAAAGGAGAATTAACGTCCGTTGGTTGTAAAATTACCGAATGTCACATGGAAAACCCAATGGAAAATAAAACTTAGCCAGCATTAGACGTCAGAGTGCGCGCCAATCAGAACACAGTAAAGTGTGTTAAAGGTTAACGTCGTGGCAAATGTTGAAAAGCTGTGAGCAACAGTGAGTAAAAAACGGAGTAAATGCGGTCTAGCATGACTAGCCTTAATTCGGCAAGGTAGTGATTTCTATACTTCCATTTAGTATTGGATCGCTTTGCAGGTTGTTCTGCTTCAAATTACGGTAAACAATAAACAACGTGATCTGTAGAAATCGTAATAATTTGTACATGATTTGTCATCAGTATTATTTAAAAGAAGAAAATCCTACTACCAGAAGAATAATATCAGATCAAAATTCTCCGAATTGGAAAGTTTACCAGTATAACTACTGTCTGCTCTCCTCCTCTATAGGGGAAAATGTAGGCCGTACGTAAGCCTAAATGACATCGAAATTCGAACATACTGAATGCCCACTAGGTTACCCACCCAGCTAGCGAACTAAACACAGTTTTAAAACATGATCGATTTAATAATAAGGTAGGATATAACAAAACAATAAAGTTCTAACATTGTTTATTTAGTAAATTGCAACATTGCTTACGTGTTGAAAGCTGGTAAACTATATTTCAATATTGTTTACGCATTGATTATCAGCCCGACGATCCAGCCTACGATCATTGCAAAGCTAATTAAAATAACAATGACCTTCGTAGTGGTTCGTAGCTACGTTCCAAACGGTACCTACGAGAGGTTACGCGCAGATACGAAGCGATATTTCCTG
>NW_022715767.1:99471-122957 GCF_011630105.1 Anneissia japonica
ATATGTGACCCAGATTTAGAAAACAAATTGTGAGGATTAATTTTGAAATATGTAATGTGCGAAGTTGATAGTACAGTATGAAAATGTGGCTCAATATATACAGGAACAACTATTTTAATATATGGCTTTGTACAGTCTTGTGTAAAGTTATTCTATGAAACTGCTTATTTTTTTAATGTCTGGATTATGCCTATGTCTGCATGCTGATCAATTTGGTATTGGAATTTAAGAAAAAGCTTCAATTTTTTTGCTGTACACCATTTTTTGTCTAGTATTTTAAAATACAGTAGTTGAACTTGCCTATGTCATATCCAAAATGCCATTGAGAAATTGTTTGACCCTAACAAAATTTGACTTGCACTTACTGTAATGGAAAACACAACAATTCGGCATGTAAAATTAGATCGACTTAGAAATTATTAGAGTATATTATTAATCGTCTTAGGCAAGTTTAACTGCACTGCTCTATTTATCATGTCTGATTGTCTTGTATTATTTACCATAGCCAAGATTTCTTCTTTCATGATGATATTCAACATCCATATTTTTGGTGCTTCACTTAGTTATTGTTGTACATACAATAAATTCAAGACTACTGGTGTTATGAAATAAATATTTTGAAACAATTTATCATCCTTGTACATTGCAAATAATTTATTACAAGTGTATTTTCTCACAGTTAATATAAAATTGTTTTACTGTACACAGATTAAAGCAGTCAGGTATTACAATATATGTCACTGCATTTTACACACTCTATTTATTATCAAAATATTATATATATGGATTTATAGTTACTATAGTTTATACCGAAAGGTCCACTGATTAATCTCAGATAAGAAAGTATAATACATACTCCAAGTATTGAAATACACGCCATCGTGTTGGGATTCAATATTTCGACATTAATTATGTCATCATCAGGAATGATGATTCCTGATGATGACATAATTAATGTTGAAATATTGAATCCCAACACGATGGCGTGTATTTCAATACTTGGAGAATGTATTATACTTTCTTATAGTTTATACCAATGTAAAGAATAGGGAAGAACAAGTTACATTTATTTACTGTACACAAAATTCTAATTCATACTGTATTAGCTTAAAATTTTAAAATATGAGATGAGAGTGGGGAAGATACAAAAAACATTGTACTGTACTTAACGACAAAATGTTCTTGAAATCCACTTTGCTGGCCAATTCGCATCAATAGCAATAATTTCAATTACAGACTAGGTCTGGAAGGTTACACACAATTGACTGGTCCAGATATACAAAAGCTCTAGGCCTGTGCTGACAAAATGTCCTTTCATGAGTGATGAGATTGTCAAAAAAACAGAGCACAGTTGTCACATGAATTGTCAAGAATGAATCTATTTACATAAGATCTGTTGCATTAATGAGGATGGACTTATCAGGTATCTTCCATAACAATTTATAAATAATTCTTCCAACACAAAGTTTATTTTATCATCTATAGCAACAAAAAACCCAGGGCAGTCTTCACAGCTTCTGGGAACTTGTCCCTAATCGCCCACACAGTGCAAGATGGGATGTCAGATTTCTTTAGCCTGTTAAACACCTACCAAATGAAAGCCAATGATATCCAACATGTCGGCATTTCCTGTAAGAAGAGAAGTACAATAAAAAGTTTGAACAGACTAGTTAAAAAAAATCAGAGTTGACTATTCTTCAAAAATAATTAGTATTGATATTACAATGTCTTTATAAGGAATTAATCATTCTGGCACTAATCATCAATGATAATTTTTGTTGAAAATATATATATTCTAATTAACCATCACTGTGAAAAGCCCATATTCAAATGCATTGCAAAGTGGTATAACTTAGCAATTATTTTATTAATATTAATAAACAATTATTTTGAATAGAATTTATTATTTCATTAATATAATACTTTTTTTGTAATACAGGTATAAAAATAAAAATTAGTTTAAAAATTACAAATGAAGATAAAACAATATATGTATAATAGACTATCTTGTTTCTCAATCTTTTCTAATGTACAGTAGTAATAATTCTCCTGTATTTTGACCATCAAAATGGCTGGAAATTTCACCCTCTACTAGTTTTTGATCCAGCATGGAACAAGCAGGGCCACGCCTAAGGCGGGTGGTTATATTTCCGAGAAGAATGCTGAAATTAGTTTCGTAGCTATGTTCAAAACGTACCTACGAGCAGATTACGAGAGGTTACGCGCAGATACGAAGCGGTAACTTGTGTCTACTGTATGTTAACCTTATAATTTATACTGATACATGGATGTTTTTGTAATGTTTCAGGGGTTTCTTCTCTTTCTGTATTCTGTTGATACTGATTGTCTGACTGAGAACCACAATAAAAGGAGAACTTGCAACTCCACGTCTTTGTCGCTCATTTCTTGTCGACACAACTAGTGAGGTGGACACCCATCCCATGACAATATTTAAGTACTCTACAACTTGGAAGTTTGATTTTGAGCATGAGGTGAACTCATGCATTCGATACTTTTCATTTTCATTCGGGCAATGCCCGACTTTATTATCTCGATTAGGCCACCGGCCCATAGAGTTACATTTTATGATGAAGTGAGATTTTTTCTTAATTTATAGGCAACATAGAGAAATTTAGATAAATTGATTTGTAAATTCTTATATCTGAACAAACTTAATAACTTATGCATTCGATACACTGCCCATCAACTGAATTGAATTTTATCCTATTCATTATTACTGTGCACAACTAGAACCAAAATGGGTATTGTAGCGCACAGTGATAAACTGCCCGTCACTGACTTTCATTGTATCCTAACCCTATACATTATCACTGTACGCAAACTAGAACCAAGATGGGTATAGTAGCGCACAGTGATAAACTGCACAGCACTAATTTCAATTGTATCCTATACATTATCACTGTGCGCAACTAGATCCAAAATGTGTATAGTTGCGCACAGTGATAAATTGCCTGTCACTGACTTTCATTGTATCCTATACATTATCACTGTGCGCAACTACAACCAAAATGGGTATAGTAGCGCACAGTGATAAACTGCACAGCACTAATTTCAATTGTATCCTATACATTATCACTGTGCGCAACTAGATCCAAAATGTGTATAGTTGTGCACAGTGATAAACTGCCCGTCACTGAATGTAATTGTATCCTATTCATTATCACTGCGCAACTACAACCAAAATGGGTGTAGTAGCGCACAACGATAAACTGCCGAGAAACGATCGGATGGGAGCAACTCAAGAGAGCTGCGGTAAAACCGGATTTTTTAATTAATAATACAAGCTGGAATTGTCATATAATAGTGTAAATCGTGTAGCTAAAGGCATGTTTTGCATAATACATTAATATATGACTCTACAACTTGGAAGTTTGATTTTGAGCATGAGGTGAACTTATGCATTCGATACACTGCCCATCAACTGAATTGAATTTTAGCCTATTCATTATCACTGTGCGCAACTAGAACCAAAATGGGTATTGTAGCGCACAGTGATAAACTGCCCGTCACTAATTTCAATTGTATCCTATTATTTATCACTGTGCGCAACTACAACCAAAATGGGTATAGTAGCGCACAGTGTTGATTCCCTAAGTTACTAGAAATCGTATATATGTGATTCTGGGAACCATTTCATTTACAAGATGGCCGAGAAGCGATCGGATGGGAGCCACTCGAGAGCTGCGGTAAAACCGAATTTTTCTTAATAATACAAGCTGGATTTGTCATATAATAGTGTTAATCGTATATGTAACGGCATGTCTTTGCATAATACATGAATATTTAAGGGAATTACAACTTGGAAGTTTGATTTTGAGGATGAGGTGAACTTATGCATTAACGCCCACAGATGTTAGGTACCACATGATAAATACAAAGTTGAATATAAAAAAAAAAAAGAAATAGCACAAAAAACTACTTATTCTCAGTATCATAAAAAACTTTATTTGAGGAAAATTGAGCCACTGGTTACGGTTTTATAAACATTTGAAGTTTATGAGCGCGTAAATAGCAAGTTGCATGTTAATAATATTTCTGTCACTTTTTGCCATATATTTCTGTTAATTTTTGTAAATGCTATAAAATAGTGTACATTTTGATTGTAAATTTTTACAGCAAATTACATTGGTCATGTAGCCTTATACACAACCCGAAAATTTATAAATTTTTCAGATGACCTTTGACCCACAATTCTGAAATTCGGGGAAAAAAATTGAAAAAAAAAATTAATAAATAAAAAAATAAGTCATAAAAAAAAGTCTTAGGCTACGGTCACACTAGAGTCTCAAGCCTGGCTTGACTCACCGCGGTGAGATTTCAAGCCAGGCTCGAAATTCTGGGTCGGTCACACTACCTGAATTTAGTTGGATTGACCTCCAAATTAGGAAAGTCAAAACAGGAAGTTAGAGCGCCGCCACAATCAAAATTACCGGCTTGCGCGTGAAACATTTTTGCGGTCGATCTTTACTTCCTCGGAATCGAATACGAACACATGCACCCGACTTCGTTAATCGCATTACTACCGTTGCTGGTTAGGATAATCGATGTAGATCATAGACCTATGATAATGGACAGTATATCGGATGATCTAGGCCTGGGCTCGGATGTAATGGCGATGCTAGTTTTCGGATTGATAAGTGCATTTATAAATGACAACTGATGATTGCGTCTTATTATTATACACACATGAAGAACTCGCGGGTTTTTTATTTAAGAACTTCTAAACGCAACGGCGTCATCGACTGATTGGTCGATAGCCAACGAGGATCAATCCCGGTCACGCCAGGGTCAATCTGGGTGCTGAGCCGGGATCGAGATAGGTAGATTGAGATCGAGGTCACGCCAGGCGCGAGTCGATCCAGGTGCGGTCACATTACGAAAATCTCACCCGCGGTGAGTCAAGCCATGCTTGAGACTCTAGTGTGACCGTAGCCTTATTGTGCTTGCATTCTCAGAGTAATTGCAGTGACAAAATGTTAGCGCAATTTGTGACGGGCATAAATGGTGTATAAAATTTCGCAAACTATAATATAATAAAAACTATACCGTATTACATTCATATTTGGCAAATAAACTCTTAAAATCTATAAACTAATCTTCGTTATTAAAAAATTGAACTTTATTACTCGCAATTCTCTGGAAAAAACGACAAATTTTAATGAAATTTTCAAAAGTTGCTAACTTCAATAAAAGTTGACTGATTTTGGAAAAAATCAAAATGGTGTACTACTTCGACCCCTGAGTGACCTGATTGAACTGATGAAAACGTCTCAACCAATAAAAAAACATGCTTGGCTAAACTGGGCTAATGACACTAATTGAAGTGCGTGGCGTCACGCATCGTGTGGTGCCTACAGATGTGGTTAATGAGCTTTTACTATTATCATTTAATTTTATTTTGCTGCACATAGTGATGCCAATACAATAGGCAATGACTTCCGTGAGAAAATTGATAATAAAGCAGTAAAAACATGCAACTTTATGAATTTTCGGAGATGGGTTAATTTTTGCTGGCCTGCGGGAGTGACGAGGGAGGGAGGGCAGGTAAAGGGTCCTGCCATACAGACCTGACCCCTGTCGGGTAGAAAATCACAATTCATCGGGAAGAAAAATTTATTCTATATATTCTATAAATTGGATTGATCATTTGTTTTTATTAGCTATACACCTTTCAAAGCACGAAATTGTCTTGCAGCCTTGGACATGAACTTAGGTAGAGCCAGGGAGTTGTTATAACAACTCCCTGGTAGAGCCCAGCGATGTAATGCAGAGGACAACCCAATGTAAGCGTCACTTATTTATGGTTGAGTACTACCCCATATAATTTTCTCTTGTTAATCAAATATCAACAGAAATAAAACCTGATTCTTTCAATTTGTAGTTCAATGTTTTTTCAGATCAATACTTCCCACCTAATTGACAAAAGATGTACAAAATATAATGGTGGATAAATTAAACATTAGTTTACCAAATTTCTTTATTACATGCAATGTCATGAATATGAATTGTTGTTTTTCTTCATAAGGTAGCACAAGCGCTTCAACAAAAACTCAGATAACTGGTCTGCAGAGGTGTTAGTAGCCAAATGTTGATTAGAGAGATACAGGTTATGATTATTATTGATAGCGATATCATCTACAGGAAAAATGAAATGAAAGCAAATGATCCCCGCTGAATGAAACAAACCATTGCAAAGGTACACCCACCACCTTTGGAGGATTTGGTAAATTTTGAGTCCAGATTTTCAGAACAATGACTGTAAACAAGGCCTAAAATGAATTGTTTTTGTTTAATACTGTATAGCCGGCATGTGCTGCATATGTTTATGGGGAAATAAATTCTGATTTTGAAAAATAGTGTTACAATGATCCCCGCTGAATGAAACAAACCATTGCAAAGGTACACCCACCACCTTTGGAGGATTTGGTAAATTTTGAGTCCAGATTTTCAGAACAATCACTGTAAACAAGGCCTAAAATGAATTGTTTTTGTTTTATACTGTATAGCCGGAATGTGCTGCATATGTTTATGGGGAAATAAATTCCGATTTTGAAAAATAGTGTTACAATATCAGTCCCCAAGTTTTGCTTGTCTAAAGAAGAGGTAAATAATTTGCTAAACAAAAAGGTACTCTTGCAACAGTGGATTATAATGAATGTAAAAATGCTTCTGACTGGTAAAATAACAATGAGGCTGAATACTGTATATGTAATCATCTTCCAGCTGCTACATCAGCCTTGATTTGTATAGTGTAACATCAGGTTCGTCCAGATATCCGACGTACGATAGATAATGCTGCTCTAGATTCAGAAGTGCAATGTTCAAGGATGAAATGTTAATATGAGTAAAGTAGGCTAGGTCTATACAACACACACTACAGCACCTCCGTCAACAGAGAATGTATAATACAAAAGGACATCAACAAAGGAATGTAAAAGCAAAATATTACTGATTGGTTGATGATTTATTCATAAGCAACAGAGGAACTGGCAGTCGTGTCCAGCTCTGAACAAAACTTGAACTAAACTGTTATAAAACTGTTGTAAAAACAGTCAAGAAGTATCACTGTAAAACTATTACTATTGGTTATTAACAATATTATATAATATGCGCCTCACTTTAAATTAGCTGTGGCAAGTGCAAACGCGCACAACTGATACATGACTGGAAGAAGTAGATTTCAAAAGATATGTGCACACACAATACTGGATTATTAAATAATATCAATGTTACACTATTATAGCTTTATTGTACATTAAGATCAAACCCTTAATATGTACCTGTTGGAGGTGGAAATTCATCCCAAATCCTCTAAATGCAAAATGAGGGAATAATCCATCTATCCCCCTAATCAGATACTGGTGCCTCTAATAAGTAAATGGACGGTAGCTGTGATGGCGGTTTGATTATTCAGCTCTTCTGGTTCCAATTCTGCAAGCTGTCGAAAATCCTGCTTCATGGTTCTGGAAAATACCAGCTGCATCTCATCAAAAAACGTACAGTGCCATATTCTTGTAACTACTATGTACTGAACTGTATGTTTATCATATTAAAAGTTCAAAGAATATTATAAAATATGAACTGAAAATATATACTAAATCTTGTCTCTTATTCTGAATTATTACTCCATTAATGCATAAAAAGTGGTAATGAATCCATGTTAGTCTAAACAATATACAAAGAGAATTAAAAGGCAGCACTCCGAGGCTAACTTAGATGTTATTTATTCAACACAAGGCATGTAACAGTACACACATTGTAAATATAGTTATTTAGTTTATAGATGGGATAATGACAGTAAAAATAATTTCCAACATCAATATTCTTTGCCTACACTGCACGCATAATGTAGAGTGCCATGTATTTACAGAATTTGTTTATACTGCATGCATACACACATGTACAGTACAGTATTTACTAAATCAACAACACCTGAAGATGGGCCTACCTACATGATTGGTATGCTATTTTTTTTGTTTTTGTTTTTATGTTCGTCCATCCATCTGCCCGAATAGCAGTACATTTTCAACTTGCTAAAATCTATAAATACGAGTGTTGGCAGGTCACAACCCACAAAAAAAATTCTAAACAACCTTGGCCGAGCTTGCCCAGCAAAGGTACAAAGTAGTAAGCCGAGGCCTAGCCCTACTGTATATATATAGCCTTTGTCACACACACACACACACACATGGGGTATAGGCCTACTTAAGTTGCATCAAAAAAAGACTTGTTATCATCGAGGCTAGTATACCACAAATACCACATAAATGAATTATAGAAGAACATAATCAATGCTTACAACATTAAAATTATTGTCCAGAACTTGATACTATATTCTGAAGGTACTGTATGAAGCGATTACCGGCCACCAGCCAGCCGCCCTATGTTTGTTTGGTTTCTGGACAAAACGGCAAATGACCAAAACGGTAATAGACAGACCAAAATGGCAAAGGAGCGAAAATCAATGCCAAGACTGCAGAGCTACCGGGCTCGGGCAGCAGTTTATAATTTTCTGAATCTTTTTTTTTTTTTTTTTTTTTTTTACACATCCATGATGAAATATTTTGTTATTTTAAAGTGTTATTTATTATTTTTAAATTTTTATTTCTTATTATTATTATTATAAACACAGATCTCCGGTTGGCGGTGATGGTGTAACCCCATGCTTCGGTTTGGGTGCTAGCTTGGTATTTATTGTTTTTTTTTTTCCGGCTTTTTTCTTTGTGTTCTTGACTTCAATATTGTCTAGTGCATAGAGACCTCGTTTATTTGCACTATATAAATCCATATATTATTATTATTATTATTGTTGTTATTAATGTTATTCTTTAAATTGTTTTTTTTTCTTTCGCGCGTTTTTACTTTTATGACAAATTGTTTAGCCTCATTTTGTCCGTATTTTAAAGTTTTAATTATTTAAATATTTACTGCTTTTATATCGTGATTCCTCAATCTTTTTACTGTTGAATTTGTATGTTATACTATTATTATTATTATCATTAATGTTCTTCTTTCATGTTTTTTACTTCTATGACAATTTAGCCACATTTTCATTTATCGTTGTACACTTCTGTGTTTATAATTGGTTTTATGTAGTGCCCCATTGGAATTGGAAGTTTTACTTCTTAAAGAAAACTTTCATAGACTATCCTTGCATCATCTTTTATAATATTTTTTGTCCTGCCTTGTGTGAATTTTATCTGTTTTGTACAATGTTTTGATGATGAGAAATAAACTGAACTGATGATATACTGTACCAAAATAAATATTACATCAGAATGGTCTGTTAATTTTATTTGAGTTTTCCTTTTTACGTTGTTATAGGCCTATTAGTAACAGCAGTTAAAATAAAACCATCAAACCGAGGTAAATACGAGTTAACCGCACCTTAATTAAAGTTCATGAATAAGGTGCGAAATCAAGGTGGGGGGAGGTTTAAAGGTAACGCCTATGGAACTTTACTTTCAATAACCATTTAATTTTAAAAAAAGGCGTTTTAAGCAAACTATTGTTGATTTTATTTAGCCATTTTGACAATTACCATACAGTGTCATTCTGGAATTTTGGTGTATTGCCTTTTTGACTTATTGCCGTTTTGGTCCATTGCCGTTCTGGTCTAAAAGTGTTGCCGTTTTGGTTTTTTGCCGTTTTGGTTTTTTGCCGTTTTGGTTTTTTGCCGTTTTGGTCATTTGCCAGTTTGACTTATTGCCGTTTTGACCTGTTCCCGTTTGTTTACATTTCAGTAGCTTTTAAATGGATCCGATCTAAGCTAGGCCTATCATCGAAGCACAGCATAGCTGAGACAGTCGCTTCGCAGGTACTACATTATTTCTCTTCTTTTTTTTTTTTTATCATCAATCGTAAAACATGTATTTATGACGAAAAAATCACTGGTTTATGAAAATTAAAGTAATGTACAGTAGAACCTCGTTTTTACGTACCCCAGTTATACGAACCCTCTGTTTTACGTACGCCTCGTATGGACGATGACGTCATCAAAAACCCCGAAAATATTCAAAACAAACGGCCCTTTTGAGAGCAACCATAAGTAAAAAGAATATAACAATAAACGAGACAGCCATAATGCAACGTATTTTCATTAAACAGCAACGTTGATTGAGTCTAATACCGGGTTGTTATAATCTAAAACCACGTGAACTGAGTGAGATGAACAACTACCGATGGTGCTCAAAATTATTGCTTTCCTCCTTAGCTTCGTGGGGCAAACCATGGAAGAACTCGTCTGGTCGAATTTTCTACACGAAGCTGAGTAGACATAGTTTCGTACACGAACGCTAATTGGTTGGCTCGCCCAGTGCATAGCACATGGTTGCTGTTTCACGTACACGAACGCTAAGAGATGAAGGGTAAAAGAAAATGAAATTTTGTATTGTTTCTTTGTCTCAACAGGCCCAGACAACACCACGTCTCTGTTGTTTAGAATAGGCATGAAGGGGAATTCCCAAGTTATACCTTTGTCGTATAGGTAATCTTACAATATTTTCATGTTCTTTATTTTAGTTAAGTAAAAGATATAATGTGATGAATTAATACACTAGACACATGGTTTTATTTGAACACTTTATTATGACATCGTAAAGTGATGAATAAGAACACTAAACACATGGCTTTATTCGTAGGCCTAGGACTAGAGGCTAGGTCTAGCCTAGGTATCATCGTTCGTTCGTACATACGTTTATTGAGCGTTACGTACGTATTAGGTCAAAGGTTACCACAAATTTAACCCAACCTCTATTTTACGAATCCCCCGATTTACGTACGCCCTCTGGTCCCGTACCGTACGTAAAATCGAGGTTCTACTGATATATGCATATTTTCACAAAAAATGTCATTTTTGGGGAAATTTGTAGACACTGGGTCTTTTAATTCTTTCTTTCTTTTAATGTTCATCAAACAATCTTAATATTTTAAGCTTAAACGTGGATAAACTATCATAAAAAATATCAATCTCATCTTAACAACTTAAATTATTACTGTATATGTAACAGATAATCTTTGAAATTAACCTCTCTTTGTTACGTCAACCTGGCCAAAAAGTATTGTTTTATAATGCAAATATAAAGGAAATAATCATTTAAGGATATAATAATATTAGCAATGTTGTTAAAAGAAATAGGCAGTGGCTATTGCTACACAAATCTTAAACCAATTCAGCTAACATGTTAGAATATGAAATATTTAAAAAAAAAACAAAAAAAAAAACCAGAAAATTGATATACACAAGAAGCAAAAAGAAAGTTTTAAATTAAATGAAATTTTTGAAGGAATGCAAATTTTAAGAATTTAATGAATTACATGTATCTGGGAAAAGCGGTATTTGAATGTTTCTTCCCAAACTTGTTGCCATTGTCAAGTGGGCTATTGCATCATTGATGCTCTCGTTTTTGGTCAGTATCTCTTTACATTTGGATGTTTTATTATTTATTACTGTACTGTATTTATTTATTCTGTTTTACTCCAAGATAGAGATTGCAGAATAGTATAATACATACTCCAAGTATCGAAATGCACGCCATCGTGTCGGGATTCAATATTTCGACATTAATTATGTCATCATCAGGAATGAGATATAGATTGTAGGTTGTAAAGGAAAACACCTATTCCCAGTGGCAGATTCAAGGGGATGCACTTCACCCCTTTATTTTTAAAAAATTATACAAAAAAATGGAGAAAAAAGAAAATTATATTCAAATTAAGTCTGAGATTTCTATTTCCGACCATCTAAAGGTGCGATAATCAATTTTTCCTACCTCAGCCCCAACCAAGGTGGGGCTGAGGTGGGTGGACCCTTCATCTGTGAAAGTTTCTCCCTGGGACTCCTCTATTTTGAATTCCTGGATCCGCCACTGATTCCCTTCAGGATTCACCTACCATTTACATATTCTTAAAAAATTTATATTATTTTGTTCTTAACAATGATGATGAAAATAATACAATGCTTTAATTGTGGAAAAATAACATTAATTTACTAAGTATTAATTCTCTGAAAACAAAGTAATAAAGTGAATATGAAATTCTTTGGCCCACAGAAAGTACAAGGATAACATACATAGCAACACCATGGAAGTGGAAGAGATGAAGGGTAAAAGAAAATGAAATTTTGTATTGTTTCTTTCTATGAAAAAGTTTGTTTATTGTTCTGCCTGTCTGTGTTGTGTGTGTGGATTAGATTAGAACACTATCTGATCAGAATTAAAAATTGGTTTAAGACTTAACATTAGCCACTGCCAAAAAAAACAATAGTGAGCAAAAAGTGCCAAGAAGGGGATGGCGACAAACAAAATATCTGAGTGCTCGGGGCACTAAGATGAAACAGGGTTTTATTTAAAATGTCATTAAATATGAGGTAGTGCCTTTTGATCTAAAGTGGTCCGCCGGTCCTATATATTGAGTTTCCCCTGTAACTACATGTAGAATTGTTATCAAAATTACACTACCCTGTTATTTATTTATTTAATTATTTATTTATTTTTTTCTTTTTATTTTATATTATTCATTCAATATTCAGGTAATGCTATCAGATTAGTAATGAAACCATTTAATTTATGGAGGGTCATATTTGACATATAAGATTTAACACGAAATGGAGCCATTTTGACCCTAAGTATGGAGTACTGACAGCATTGTAAAAACATATATAAGCATATAGGTATATATATATATATACATTCAGCACTTACTGTATATGACGCAAATTTTCGGTCCGTCTGGACCCTCTTCAGGCGTAGTCTGATCGTCGTCAGATGACGATCGAACTACCTCAGACGATGATCGAACTACGCCTGAAGAGGGTCCAGACGGACCGAAAATTTGCGTCGTATACAGTAAGTGCTGAATGTATATATATATATATATATACCTATATATGTTTTTATACTGCTGTTAGTACTCCATACTTAGGGTCGAAATAGCTCCATTTCGTGTTAAATCTTATACATTCAATATTCATTTTTTTGTACTGAATTTATTAAATATTATTACAAGAGACTGGTCATAAGCCTAAAAGCCATGCTTTATTTATGACCTTTTTTATGTTATTTATTAGAGAAATTATTTATTCACAAATCTCTACATTGATATTTATTCTAATTTAGGATTTCCATTGAAATCCATGATTTAGATTGAATATTGATATTAATTTTCTACCTGATACATTTATTATTTATTTAATTATTTATTGTTTTCATTTTATTTTATATTATTGATTCAATATTATTTTTTTGTTATTTATCCATATTCATATCTTAATGAATTTATTAAAAATTATTACATTTACAGACTGGTCATAAGCCTAAAAGCCATGCTTTATTTATGACCCTTTTTATGTTATTAGAGCAATTTTTTATTCACATTGATATTTATTCTAATTTAGGATTTACATTGAATTCCATGATTTAGATTGAATATTGATATTAATTTTCTACCTGATACAAAAATCACAGAAGATGAATTCAGGGGCCTATTGTCAGATGTTTCAAAATGGTATGATGAGCGTGAGGGATCCATCAATATGCTGAAGGTTTTGTACACAGATCATGTGTCTAGGGCTGAGCTGTGTAAAGCATGCAAAACAAGAGACTTACTGGAATTGTTGGTTAGTTCTGGTGATACAGATTCAACGGATATGTCTTTAATATATGATACAATAAATGCAACTAAACAATTTGGCTTGGAAAAGGAGTTAAAAAAACGAATACCATCATTCCCAAATGTAAAGGAAATTAAGATATCAAAATTTAAAATTCACCGACAAAGACTAATAAATCTTGGAAAAAAGCTGGACAAGGATGATATTGAGAAAATCAGTGCCCATTACATTACTCCAGTAAAGAAATATACAGACAGCTGGAGTTTGATTATTGATCTTGAAAAACAAAGGATAATTTGTGCCGACAAGATGGAGTCATTCATCAAACAATTGATGGAATTTGAGCTACACTTGGCTGTTGAAGCACTAAAAGGTAAAACTTTTTTATAATGATTAAACCTTACATTGAGCAGCATACTGTAGCTTAGTTCTGTAAACTAGTGGTATACCCACCGTGTGTGCGCTAAACCGTGAAGATCACTACAGAAATTTGGTCCCTGCTTTATTTCCTTCGCCGCTCTTCCTGTATTTCAGCTAGTTGGCTAAATTACAAGTTACAAGCAAGCACACCATCTTTTTGAAGAGACTTTTTTGGTCCTGAGTGGAATATGATGCACTACATACTCTTCAGAAAATATCATTGTCTCATGGGGTACCATACTGCCCAATTCACCACCAAAGGAACCCTGATTTTGTGGTCTAGTCTTAATGTTTCACATCAAAGTATTGTGTTGATACCATAAAAATGCTTGTGCAAGTCAACATTGTTCATGTTTGGTTTAAATAAAGAGAGCCAAATTCAGAGATCTTTCAAATACCATTTTATGAGGTTTTAAATGTTTATCAAAATCTTATTTCTCCATATTTAAATTTCTTTAATTGTGACAAATTAATATTCTGGTCTGTATATAAATTACACTATCCAACATGATGATTAAGATTAAGCATTAAGAACAGACTTTGATCCTATTATCATTTTTCAATTTAAAAAATAGACAAACCAGAATTGAAAACACCAGAGTTGTCAAGAGATGAAACAAATGTTTTGTTTATACTACACTGTTGGATTGAAAGGTGTTTTGTCATTGAACAATAATTACCGCTGGAGGCCGTTCCACCAATGACACTCATTGGTGATCCGCTTCACGTGCGGATCACCTCTTGTTATTGTCAGAGATCTGGTTTTTTTTTCAGTGGTGATCCGCATCACGAGCGGACTTGATATTTTCTTCACAGTTTGAAAATCCTGGCTACAGTATTTTTCCATATTTCACTTTTAAGCGCTGCGAGATTTCTTTTGCCTGACATACTTGTAATTTTGAAACCGTGATTTATACTAAATAGCATTGCATTGTGGGGTGTGTGGTCAAATCAACAATTTGCTTTTATCCACAAGTGCTGGGGAGTGCATGTCTTAACTGTACTTTCCGTCCATCCCATTGTTTTGTTAAAACTACAGTAGGGTTATTGCTTATACAGGGGTCTCGCACTAGATCAGTGAAATTATTAACTCATCTGCTGTAATTTGCCTTTTGTTCACAGTAGAGCTGCAATTTACAAACGAAAATGATAATCCTGACAAAATTTCAAGATTACCATCTTAGGTTTAACCAAGGACTTTTAACTGTTACCAGGATAGGAATGGAGTGGGTAAAATGGTTCCTCTGCATTTACAGTAGTTGGTATTTTTTTTTCGTTACTGTTAGGATATTTTATGATTTAATTCCATTTCCTGTGTTCATTTTATGTAAAGCGCTTAAGAGTATTGTTTTGTATTAAGCGCTGTGTAAGATTGATATTAGTTTCGTTACTTTATATAGTGTTACCACGTTCTCTGGATATTTTGCTGCCATCTTGATAATTACTATATCCTATCATAGAGAAAGAAAATAAATTTTTTTCTCTATGATCCTCTACTGAATCAATTTCATGATGCTTGAAGTATCCTGGATCTTAGCTTTTCATCACTCAAAACCTTCACAATTTATCAGTTCTTAACAGCTACATTTTTATTCTGATATATAATTGAACACGTTTCACTTTCCACAAATCGCAAAGTTTAAGTTCTTAAATTCGCAAGTATCAGTCTGTGGAGTGATTATATGACTACGATTTACAATAGCTATATATCTCATTTCCTCTTCTTGCTCTATTAGTATCAACCATTCAAAAGTTCTCTTCTCTTCTGCCTTTCTTTTCCTCTTTCCGCTTCCAACTCTGCTTTAATTCACTCTAAAGTCTAAACTTATAAATATCCTCCTGCACACATTCCTGTGGTAGAGCAAGCCTGGTTCCCAGTGCAGTTTCCCTTTACTCAATTACAACTGCCTCACAAACATAATAATATGGGGGTGTAATAGTTATAATGATTAATTTTATACTTAATTTAACTTTTTTTTTTTAATGAGGAGCACAGTATTTCCAATGGGTAGTGTTTCAAGTGGTGGGTAGCACACTTTTCAAATTGGTAGCATACTGTTTCAGATGGATAGTACTCTGTTTCAAATGGGTAGCACAATGTTTTAAATGTATAGCACACAGTATTTCAAATGCGTAGCACATGTTTCAAATGGATAACATTCGATTCCATGCTTCAAAAGTATAGCACAATGTTTCAAATGGGTAGCACATTGTTTTAAATAATCATCATCTGATTTTTGCCTACTGGCAGGTTCACAGCAGTTAATTCCTCCAATTTTCTCTTTTCTCTGCCTTGCCCATTGATGATAAAATCCACTTAAAAATTGATTTATATATGGCTTTATTTATGCAAATTTTGTGGTTAAAATTGTATAGGTCTATCAACGTTAGCTAGCATATTGTACTTTGTTTTTCTGGCCCATATCCCGAGAAACTGAATGAAAAGATCTTTTCGAGTTATACATTGTTTTCTCTTTCAGTACATGGTATATCGTGTCCATGTTGAGCCGAGTGTCGTAATTCCAAAGCATTAGAGTATTTTTGTTTATGTTTTATGTTAAAATTATAGAAAAACTGGAATAAAAGTAAACCCTCATGTCAATACTATTGTCATTTCCTAGCAGTAGCAGGGGAAAAAAAAACATGTGTTTTTTCCAGTCCATATCATTTTTCATATCTTTTTTTTCGCCCGACACTGTCTGTCACCTTCCATGGTTGAATTTGTTTCAAATTGTGTCCAAACATATTGATAATATACGCAGGATTTGTGAGGATTCAGAATGGGATTTGGATATGAAGACCATTTAAAGGGAAACACCCTAAAACATCGCAAGAACAAATTAATTGATCTGAATGAAACTTTCAGATAAGTTTAACCAAGTTACAAGAAAGACGTTACTTAACTTTGGTGACGATCCAGATTGGGAAATGAATTTGAGGGTCATTTAAAATACTAACTTCCCAGACCTAAATATCTAAAAATGTAAGAAAGGTTTGAAATGAAACTTTCAAGAATAGTTTGTCATGTGGTTCAGTGAAGAAGTTGGTGACGATCAGGGTAGGATGGGGACCATTAAAAGGGAAACGTGCCATAGACAAGATATGCCAAAACTCCTCTAGATACATTATACAGTAATTATTAATCTCTCTGGTTGCGGAAAATCACAGATAAAAGATGCTGACTGAGAAAATTGGTGGCGCTTCACTTTGACTATATAATAGTGATGTGAAGATGATAAATTTTACTATATAAAGTGTCATTTCCAGCCATCTAGAGGTAGTATTTCCTCAAATTGTCTCAACACAGCCACAGCCGCGGTGGGGCTGGAATGGTTGTGAAACCATGGGTTTTATAGTATGTAAAGACTACATCAAAGGCAATGTTTTAAGCTTTATTTCCTATGGTATGACACACATATTAATAATATATATGGTTGCCAAAAATCCCTGAAAAATAAAACATGAGAAATTTGTTGGCGATTTATTTTTACTTAACTTAATGGGGATGTGATGTTTATGAATTTTACTAAAAGTGTCCTGGCCATTAAGAGGTACTATTTCCTCAAATGTTTACACCTCTGCTCCAACCACGGTTTGTCTGTGGTGGGTGTAGACTCACGAGTGATCTCCCTACTTCCACTTTTCAAAACAGATCTGCGCCCCTCCCTGGGTATGACATTAAACTCCATCAAGTCGGCACCTGACTTGGACTACGTCTGAGGGGAGGGTGCATAAATTTGGTTTCAGGATGTGATCTGGTTTTTTTGGGGGGGTTTTTTTTCATGATTATGGCTATTTTGGATGAAGAATATTTTGAGCAGGGAAAAGTGGATTCAAGGCCCTCCCCCCACCTAAATTTTGTTAATGTGAAAAAAAAATTATATTTAAATTTATAATTAAATTTAAGTCTGAGAGTAATTTTCGGTCATCTAGAGGTGCCCAAATCATAAATTTTCTTACCTCAGCCCCAACCACGGTGCGGCAGCTGAGATGGGTGGACAGCCTGTGAAAGTCCCTCCCTGGGTCACCTCTCTTTCGAATTCCTGGATCTGCCACTATTGAGTTATTATTATAATTATTGATAGGCTTGGCTAGTTTTCACTTTATCCTGTCATTTCATTTTCATTTCATTAGGCACAAGCACCAAGAATATGCCAATAAGTGAACTTAATCACTATCCTATGTTGCATATCCGCAGGGGGCAGGGAACTGAATGGACCAGTACACCGGGATAACCCCCTACTCTTCTTGAAGAATGTACTGGGTTCCTGCCCCGACTTAACCGCTCGGCCAATCAACTCGCTCAAAACAGTCCTTAAACGTTCTGAGTGCACTACCTTTTAGGAGGCTCCACCCCCTGGAACCCTCGGGGCCCTTGGCTCTTCACTTCAGTTGTTGCAAACTTACATCTATTGGCATTTTCTTTTCATCTCTTGTAGTTTATTACAGAAAAAAAAAACATACATTAACTGTATTTATAATAAGAATACTACAGTAAGTTGAATACATTTATTCTGAGTACTCTTTGCAGTTTGCAGCACCCCCTGGAACCCTCGGGGCCCTTGGCGTCCCCACCTCCTACGTACTTCGAATAACGGCTCCCCCAGCCATTTCAAAATCCTTACTACGTCCCTGACTTGTAATCTGAATGAAACTTTTTTGAACAATGAGGAAAGTAGTAAATTTTGGTGACGATCCAGATTTGTGTGGTAATTTGTAGGTTCTTTGCTAACGTCTCAGACCTACAGTAAGTATCTTTCATTATGGCACTAAGGACATAGTACAATTACAATTGCAGTTGTGGCAGTGCTACTCTTCACTTCAGTTGTTGCAAACTTACATCTATTGGCATTTTCTTTTCATCTCTTGTAGTTTATTACAGAAAAAAAAAACATACATTAACTGTATTTATAATAAGAATACTAAAGTAAGTTGAATACATTTATTCTGAGTACTCTTTGCAGTTTCGTGTTACTGTAACCTTGCAGCATGCAGGATATGTCCTTGGTAAATTGGTTTGTGATAGACAATTGGTAGCCTACAAATATGGTAGTGAATGGGTATATACAAAACAGTCACTGACAACCATGCACTTACACATCCCACTACATACATGATACATGTATTTTTTCTCCAACAGAAAACCCAGGCTAGTGAAAATTAGTATGTGGAACTAAATCCCTTTTCTTCCAATAATAACTTGGGGCCCGTTTATACAACACGCCATTACACGCCTTATCAGCGCGGCAAAGTTAAGTGTGTTGTATAAAACGAGTTTGGATTACAGTACCATCTGGAAAAGAGGCTACTTGAGGAATCGCCAAATTTGGCCGGTTCGTGACCCTGGCGATCCTCAGCCTCAGGTAATTAATCAACTCAACAGGTCACTATTTCGGTAAAATAAAAAGTATCGCTTGATGTATTTAATTATTTTCTTGTATTTTACCTTTTTGTTGGTTTCATTGATCTTGATTTTTTTTTTTTTAGTACTGTAGGCCTACTGTAATTTTATTTTGGATTTTGTATATTTCTGTGATAGATCTTACATTTTAGGCCTTTTTTTGCTAATTGTGCGGCTTAAGTGCCACTGATATAAAAGTGTACATCCGAATGAATTAATATTATTATGGATTATAATATTTTCTTTGTAATAATATTGCTCAGTAACTAACACAAACAAATCAAGCACATATTATTCATTGTCTTGTCGCTCCGCAAGCCTATGGCCTTCCCCCTCCATTCGTCTGTCCGACTAGCCTATCATCAGACAGAAACAGTAAAAAGACTGTCGTCTCACATGATACTCAATCGTTAGCAATGGTAAATACAATAATTAGTGAAGTAACAACAAAATAGGATTACGAGAGAAAATATTAAGGGAATATTAACACAATCGATCAACTGTAAACAATCCACTCTTTTCCAAAAAACAAACTGTGCAAATGCAGCGGAAGGACAGTAGAGTTGCGGCATCTGATACGTTCGGTGTGTAACACATGTATTGCCGTGTTGTGCCTTGGGTAGTGAAAATACATTCAAGGACATAAAACCGTGTTCATGGTTAGTGTGTTGTATAAAACAAAACCTTAGTGTTTAATTGTTGTATTTTAACCCATTAAGTAGATCTAATGTGTCACTTCGAGGGAGGATGTGCTTTTGCACCTCCTATGCCGCATGTTTGAAGTAAATGTTCTATTATAATTACTTGTTTATGATAATGTTTTCTTTCTTCTTTTCAAAGAGGCAAAACCATTCCCTGCAGAGAAACGCAAGCGGAATTTATGCAAGCGGGATTTACCCACTGATGATTGGTATGCTCCACTTTAAAGAATAATATACTAAAATGATAATATTGTAACTGATACGGGCATTTATAATGTGCCTTTTCCTTGTGGTTAAGCGCACGCCAAGTTTTATTGTTCAGGGAAAGTAATAATGATTATGATGATGAAGGTAATGATGACATGTGTCCATGTGTACAGTATGAATATCCTTTTCACTTCATTTTGACAACGTGTCATCAAAGAATATAGATAGAGGAAGAACGAGCAACTAGCATATTTTGCATTATAAACGTTTTTTCCCGGAAGTGCATCATATCATGCGAGCCAGGCCCTCTCGCGGCAGTGTGTGAACTGCCTATGTTCATAATAATAATTACAGGTAATAAGGTAGGGGTATGGTATTTATCTAATACGTCATTTTTTTAAGTATTCTTTTTTGCACACTTCAGGGGACTTAAGTCCCTCATCGGTAAAGTCAAGCCCTCCACCCCCACTGGCTGAGTTCGTCGGGCAGTCGGACCAAAAAAAAAAAATTTTAACAGGTCTACAGTACACCAAGCCAAAACAAGACTTTCGCAGTCGTAGATGGCCATTTCCGGCCATCCAGAGGTTCCTATTCTTGAAATATCTCCCAAACCCTCCCTCTCTGCAGGCATACTGGAACTACAACACATAATTGTCGTCAAAATGTGGTACTGTAGTATGTGATCATAAAGACTTATTGATCCTAACCAGGTTGGAAAATGTTATTATTATTAATAATAATAATAATAATAAAATTACAATTATTAATAATAGGGCCTATTTGTTGTAATAATTCATATCATAAAGACATTGATCCTAACCAGGTTGGAAAAAATTATTAATAATATAAATAATAATAATAATAATAATAATAATAATAATAATAAAATTTCTATTTTTATAATAGGGCCTATAGCAATAACAATAATATTTAATATATTGATGATGATAATGATAATAATTAAACAATAATAATAATAATAATAATAAAAATATAATTGATAATAATTAATTAATCAAGGCCTAGTTTAACTAACAAAAGTAGCCTTGACTAGGCATGTCAAGGAGTTCCTCAAGGGTCAGTTCTTGGCCCTTTGTTATTTTTAATGTATGTACGTGACCTTGAATATGGTATAACATCTTCAATTTTTCAATTCGCTGATGACAATACGATTTCAAGACCTATTTATGGAATAGACGACTGTATTAGGCTTCAGGGTGATTTAATAGGATTGTTGAATGGTCTATTGTTAACAAACTGCCGCTAAATGCATCTAAATGTGCAACTATGAGTTTATCTAGGTGTAAAGAGCCTCTTACATGGGACTATAGTATAAATTTTGAAACAACTGAAAGAGTCCATGAATTTAAACTACTTGGTGTTTATATTAACAATAAGTTATCATGTCATTCTCATTTGAATTATGTTAGTAATAAGGCAAGCAGACTTCTTGGTTTTGTTTCAAGATGTAGTAAGGCAATGTCTTGGATGGCTATGCTCAATCTTTATAAAACTTTAATATTTAACTGTTGCTGCATGTGGGCACCTACTGAAATTTCAAATATTTATAGACTAGAAAGGGTACAAAAAAAGGCAACTAGAATAATTATGTACAGAAAGGAAGGAAATTGGGACACGTCATATTTATATAGATTAAGGATTTTGAATATTTTAAGCATGGAGGATATTTTTAAAGTATATCGACTAACGTTAGGTTTTAAAATAATGCATGGACAATGTCCATTGTCGTTTAATAATCTTGTGAGATCAAGTGAAAGGTGTGAAGGGCAATTAATACATTGGAAAGCCAAGACTAATACATTTTTAAATTCATCTTTTGTTATTTTTCCTAGATTATGGGAACAACTTCCTAATGAAATTAAACAATGTACATCCATTTCGGCCCAGCTCACAAAACACTTGATCTCAAAATTTAATACTAATAATAACTATTAATTATCTCTGTTTTTCATTTTGTTATAGTTAAATCAATTTATTTTGAATTTACTTTTTTGTATATATTTATATTGTATTGTCATTGTATTTGTTTTTGATGATGGAGTAAGAGCAGTTTACTGTTTGGGCTTATGCCTATTACTTACTCCTGGCAAGAATATTGTATGTATACTTTTTACTTTGCCGAATAAATATTATTATTATTATGTCTAAGCAATAGTAGACCTCTATCTAGTACTGTACTTTAGATCTAGTTTACACCTAAGAAATACAGTGTAATGTTCCTTTTTTACATGAAAGTTGGGAGCCTAGCTTAGCCTATCCAATTCTTACATAGGTCTAAGCTATGTACAAGAATAGATAGACCTAGAATAATTAATAAATACCTAAAAACGTGTAACTCCATACTAGCCTATACCTACTCTACACTGGACAAGCTTTTATACACACACAGCCAATACTTAGCGCTCTACTCCACTGGCCTCCCATCATGCAATTCGGTTGATTACACGATTTTGGGCTCGCTGGTCGTTCTTCCTCTATCTATATTCTTTGGTCTTGTTTACAATTAGAAGAAGTGGTATTCGTAACACCAGAAGAAATAGTATAGTATTTAGAAAATAAATAAGAGTGAATATACCTCATACAAGAAAGTATCGTGTTGGGATTCAATATTTCGACATTAATTATGTCATCATCAGGAATGAAAAAATTATCCATATTAGCAAGCTTATATGCACTAGTACCAAAAGTGTTTAACCAATCAAAACATTACCTCTAGTAGGTGACATAGCAGTGATTTAAACAAAAGATCAAAGCACTCTTACTCCTGTCTCTTATACACATCTACAGTGCAAATTATTTCTGTGACAGTCTTTTGAAGTGTGTAAAGCTGCATTTTATCCCATACATAGTCAAAATATTAGGGGGGGGGGGGAGGATGATACAATGGACCATCCCACCTTGTCAAATATTGGGGGGTATATCCCCCATCCCCCGGGATCTACGCCTATGGCTAGACATCTTCGGCTCCGTTTTTGCCAATCATGAACGAAATATTTAATATCTTATGTTTTTTTCAAAGTTTACTTGGAAATTTTCTAACGGGGGAGAGGTCCAATAGGTAGTCCAGTGGCGGATCCAGGATTTCAAAATACAGGAGGCCTAGGGG
>NW_022715767.1:123418-139171 GCF_011630105.1 Anneissia japonica
TAAACACTTTTGGTACTAGTGCATATAAGCTTGCTAATATGGATAATTTTTTCATTCCTGATGATGACATAATTAATGTCGAAATATTGAATCCCAACACGATGGCGTGTATTTCAATACTTGGAGTGTGTATTATACTTTCATACCTCATACATAGGTAGATTCTAGGCATCTGATTGGTTAAGAAGCAGGCAATAGAAAGTATTGTTATACCCTAAAAGAGTACTTTTTTGCCCTGTCACGCGATGTGCAATCTCATGGCTCCACTTATGAAGTCACTGACTGTAAAGGGGACTGTGACCTATACAACAAGAGAGGTTGACCCTTGACCATGGCACGGATCAGCGAGTAGACGATAAACAGACATGGAGGCTGGTCGGTTCGAAAAGGACTAGGCCTAGCATTCTTGATGAAGCTGATAGCAGACGTACCAAAAGACAAATTAAACGTCTTGTCAATATTCAACAAATATTGCAAGACGATGGGTTCTGTTGAAATTAAGGAAATGAGCAAGAGCCAGACACACTCTTTGATCGCCTAGAATAGTAGGCCTAAGAAGTAAGCCTAGGCATACTTGGTTGGTACTTTTCATTACTTTTTTTAGGCCTCGTAGCATTTATGTATGAGGTATACAAATATTGATTGCTCTATTTTTGGGAAACGGTGAAATCTATAGCTCCTTGGTGATGTGGAGATGTAACCTACTATCTTCCCTCAGGCCTTCACCTCCACATCACCTCTGGGCAATAGATTTCACTATTCCCCTCATGTGCAGTCAATATTTGTATAACATGTTTTAAGGTGGTAATCATAATAACATGACATTTTATGTAGCACAAGATAGTATAAGACATACTTCAAGTATCGAAATGCATGCCATCGTGTCGGGATTCAATATTTTGACATTAATTATGTCATCATCAGGAATGATGTAGCGGACTTTATCTGATCCATGGCACTGAAGATACAGTACTTCACTATATCTGTACAAAACATTTGCAAGATGAAGGAAATTTCACAAAGAGAATTTTATTAGTTGTATTGCTTGTCTGAATCTCAATGAGATCTGATTGTCATAAAATTAGTAATTTAATGAACTGATAATCTTGTATATTTCAGTAAAACACCAAAAATTCGAACACCTTCTGAAACAGAGCAAAGAGAAATGGTGAGCAGTAGATATTAGTATACCGTAAAACCTTGAATTGAAGCCCCCCCCCCTCTTTTTAGTTTGCAGTATAAGCCTCGATTTCAAGATAGCAGTGGCTTCTTTTCAAGATATTACTGTCACATACACTGTACATGAATTTCAGAAAATAAATTAAATACAAGCTTGGTTTATACAGTAATTTTAGTGATTTAATGCCAGGTAAATACGCTCCATATTAGTGATTGATGTTACAGTGGCCTTATTCATTGTTTTACAGTACAAATTCACAAAAATTACAGCATTCATTTTGAAAAGAAGCTGCCCCCCCCCCCTCTTTACTTTGCAAAGTAGTCTCGAAAAGAAGTCCATTTTGAAAAGAGCCCATCTCGAAAAGAAGCCCATCCAAAGTTTTAAAAGAAAAGAAGCAGCCCAGGGCTTCAATTCAATTCAATTACGGTAGACTAACTAGATTAAACATATTTTACGGTAGACTAACTAGATTAAACATATTTTACGGTAGACTAACTAGATTAAACATAATTTACGGTAGACTAATTAGATTAAACATAATTTACGGTAGACTAACTAGATTAAACATATTTTTTTGGTAGACTAACTAGATTAAACATATTTTACGGTAGACTAACTAGATTAAACAGGCCCGTAGCCAGGTTCTTCCAAGGGGGGTTTTCTGGGCGTGAGGTCCACAGTCGAAGCCCCGGTCGGGTCGGCAAAACCCCCAAAGCAAGAGGATTTTTGTGCTTTATGGGTGTAAATAGTGCTATAAAAGCAGATATGTTTGAAAATGTATGTGTCTGGGTGGGTCTGCATGCATTAGTTGGGGTTGGAGGACTTATTTGGGAAATTTAAAGAGGAGGTTTTGCCCGAAAAAAGGGGATACATGCCTGTTAAACATATTTTACAGTAGACTATGGATTAAACATATTTTACGGTAGACTAACTAGATTAAACATATTTTCTACTCATAATAATTTTCAACAGAATATAAACAAGAAACTTTTTAAAATGTTAATCATAACCATTATGTTGTTATAGACAATATAGACAAACAGTCCGGAAGAGGTAAAAATGTTTATTTTTTACAAACTCATAACATTAGTTGGATATATATGGAAAGGTGTTTATTTAATCAACAACCATAGTAAGCCTATCATACACAGAATACAGTTTAACATCATTGCTATGCCAAAAAACTTGGTAACCCGAAATTTATCATTTTTATACGTTCAGATGACGTGATGAATATAAAACCCTCTGCCTCAACGGCGGGGGGGGGGGGGGGGGATTAGCCCACCTATTTTTTATACTTGGGAGTCTCCCCCCACTTTTCTGACTGTAAATAGGTGAAAACTAATTTTTTTTTTATCTGTTTCACATTGGAGGCTAATAATTTATTTGAACCTTTAAATGAGCTATTCAAACTTTATTTTTAGGTATTTTTCCTGTCTTTCTGACTGATAGTACATCTTTAATTTTATAATTTTTAATAATTATAATTTATGGTACATGTATTATTATTATTGTTATTATTATTATTAATTTATTATTATTTGGTGCTTAGACACCTTGTTTATTTGCATCTTATAAATTGACTTTAATTATTATCATTATAAAATATAGATTTTTTTCATTTTCTAACGAGCATTACAAGTTCCCTTTTTGAGTTGAGCAAGGAAATGTTGATTGACATCTGTATACGCGCGTCTCTAAAGTTTCCTTGAAACCCGCCCTAAAGCATGAAGAAAAAATTGCCTGCCTTCGTGAATTCTGTATTCAGGCATATGGAGGGGAGGTAGGCACTCTTAATGGAGTGACGCTCTAGTTTTCTTTATGCTAACCGCCATATGTATAGCAAGTGTAACTGATGGGCTTACAGTAAACCTTCAAACTAGGAGAATACAACCACATTTAAACTCCATCTAATTTAACGAAAACAATCAGATAATTAATTAGGCCATTTTTTAAAATAAAGTTCTCTGAAGGTTAACTACAGAATTTACAGACCGTGTAGTTAATGTGTTATAGGTTGCAAAAAACTGTATTGAGTAAAAAAAATCTTTCAAATAAAAATGTCTTTCACTTGACATTAGGAATTAATCATTTGTGATACAAAATGATAGGCTATGTCAAGTGTTACATTGAACAGTGGCAGATTCCAGGGAGATCACTGTCAGCACGGGCTCCCAACATCCTAATTTTTTCAGAATTATTTTTAAAAAATGAAGAAAACAGACAAAATTGTATTCAACTTTTAATCTGAGAGTGCCATTTCCAGCCATCTGGAGGTGCCATAATCATGATTATCATGGTGGGGCTGAGGTGGTATAGATCCTCCATCTGCTAAAGCCCAGGGAGGGTATTTTCACAGATGGAAGACCTATACTACCACCGTGGTTTTCGCCTGAGGTAAGAAAATTTGGGATTATGGCACCTTATGGCCGGAAATTGAACTTCCAGACATAAAATTTGGATATAATTATCTTTACATCTCCAATTTTTTTTTACAATTTAGGGGAGGGGGAGGGTGGGCCGGCTGGGTCCCCTTCAATTTGCCACTGGATAATATGGCACCTCTAGCTAGATGGCCGGAAATGACATTCTTGCGCTTTAAATTTGAATAATTATCTTTTTTTGCCATTTTCAAAGCTTTGGGTGTATTGACATGGTTAGGGCAGGATTTGGAACTGGTCTAGTGAGTTGTCTATGTCTATAAAAGCTTCTTCAAACCAGTACCGTAGTTCCACCCCCTACTTGCATCCAATTTCATATATCAGCAATTGCCTTAGCAAAAGCCCATGTTATGATTTAAGCCCATCACGAAAATCATTTTCATATTTGGGAGTGCAGCGTTGCTACAGTAGTAAAAGCTTTACTCCTGGTATTGGCACTAGTTCTGTGTAGTTTGATCAATCAGAACAGGGCTAACTTGCTGCAAAAACACAAGGTTTCTCCCAGAAATGCATATGTTATGTGTTTACATATTCGTAATGGAATAAAATTAGGTATTCTAGTGTTTTTTTTAATACACTACTATAATTCTTTCATTTATTCAGAGGATTTTTATTTAAATGAATATTTTTCTACAATTGGAGACTGTATGGCTAATAATGCCATCTCATGTGAATTCTAATTGGACAACAATGTCCAACATTTCCCCACCTTAAAGTACTCCTACAACATGTAGCTTTCTAATGTAGGCATGATAATACTGAGACCAGTATGTGTTGATATCAATTAATAAAGTGATGTACAGTATAATACAGTATGTTTATGTGTGGGGTAGGATAAAAGAAATAAAATGGACGTTTCTATGCTTACACTGTATGTTAATACCTTACTTTTCAGAAAGAAAAACCCAGCAAAAACCAAGAATCAAAAGTTAAAAAAAATGTGGCAGACTCATCAAATGTAGGTTGTTCATGCTCCCTGAATGTCGTACCATGCTTTCAAATGTTTTCTAGGGAGAGTTAGGGAAGGAGGTATAGGACCCACAAATGTAAAATTCCACCACAATTAAAAAACATTGTTACCGTTGGGCCCCCTTTAATCTGCCACTGCATGCTTACAGTATGTTAAATTCCTTACTTTTCAGGATGAAAACCCAGCAAAAGAAAAGTATCAGACTCATCAAATGTAGATTATTCACACAGGTCATGTGATAGTAATAATAATAAATTTTAAAAATGTAATAAGAAGTAGAAAATAAATAAAGTGAAAAAAGAATAAAATACCACACAGCCTGATACTCGGATACAAAACTCAGTGAGCTGGAGGGGCAGAGCCTTCAAATTGAAGTTAGCTCCTTAATAAGAAGCAGTGGCGGTGCCAGGGGGGACAGCAGGGGCTTAAGTCCCTCCCCCCACCGGACAGCTGTCTCTTATACACATCTAGATGTGTATAAGAGACAGATCATACACACGTCGAGTAGTCGGACTAAAAAAAATACAAAAAATAGGCCCCGCAAAGGCAAAACATGACTGTCACAGTCTAAGATTGTCATTTCTGGCCATCCAGAGTTTCCTATTCTTAAAAAAATCTCATTTGGGAGGGACCCCTCTCAAACCAATCCCCCAGCTCGGGCCTACGAGCTCAAGTCCCCCTTGTCAGACAGCTCAGCCCCCTCAGAAAATATATCCTAGAACCACCACTGATAAGAAGAAGTTTCATCTTTTTTTTTCAGGAAGGAACACTCTGCAGTAATGAAGCTACCAAGACTCAAGATGCTGTAACAGAACCACCGACCAAAAAAAAAGTAAATAAATATTACGTATTAAAAGTGATATAGGCTACTTCTGTTGAAAAATCTAATTTAGACTCCAACTTGTCCAAATTCTATCTATTTAAAAAATGACTTTGCTTATGTTTAAATAATGAATATTTTTTTATAAATTGGAGACTATATGACTAGTAATGCCACCAGTTGCAGATCCAGAAATTCAAAATAGAGGGGGTCCAGGGAGGGACTTGCACAGAAGTAGGGTGTGGACCAATTTAGGCCCACCATGGTTGAGGTAAGAAAATTTATGATTATGGCACCTCTAGCTAGATGGCCGGAAATGACATTCACGCACCTTAAATTTGAATAATTATCTTTTTTTGCCATTTTCAAAGCTTTGGGTGTATTGACATGTTTAGGGCAGGATTTGGAACTGGTCTAGTGAGTTGTCTATGTCTATAAAAGCTTCTTCAAGCCAGTACCGTAGTTCTACCCCCTACTTGCATCCAATTTCATGTATCAGCAATTGCCTTGGCAAAAGCCCATGGTATGATTTAAGCCCATCACGAAAATCATTTTCATATTTCGGGGTGGGGGTCTGTAGCAGCGTTGCTACAGTAGTAAAGCTTTACTCCTGGTATTGGCACTAGTTCTGTGTAGTTTTATCAATCAGAACAGGGCTAACTTGCTGCAAAAACACAACGTTTCTCCCAGAAATGCATATGTTATGTGTTTACATATTCGTAATGGAATAAAATTAGGTATTCTAGTTTTTTTTTTTAATACACTACTATAATTCTTTCATTTATTCAGAAGATTTTATGTAAATGAATTTTTTTTCTACAATTGGAGACGGTATGGCTATTAATGCCATCTCATGTGAATTCTAATTGGACAACAATGCCCAGCATTTCCCTACCTTAAAGTACTCCTACAACATGTAGCTTTCTAATGTAGTCATGATAATACTGAGATCAGTATGTGTTGATATCAATTAATAAAGTGATGTACAGTATAATACAGTATGTTTATGTGTGGGGGTGTGGGGTAGGATAAAAGAAATAAAATGGACGTTTCTATGCTTACACTGTATGTTAATTCCTTACTTTTCAGAAAGAAAAACCCAGCAAAAAACGAGAATCAAAAGTTAAAAAAAATGTGGCAGACTCATCAAATGTAGGTTGTTCATGCTCCCTGAATGTCGTACCATGCTTTCAAATGTTTTCTAGGGAGCGTTAGGGAAGGAGGTATAGGACCCACAAATGTAAAATTCCACCACAATTAAAAAACATTGTTACCTTTGGGCCCCCTTTAATCCGCCACTGCATGCTTACAGTATGTTAAATTCCTTACTTTTCAGGATGAAAAACCCAGCAAAAGAAAAGTATCAGACTCATCAAATGTAGATTATTCACACGGGTCATGTGATAGTAATAATAATAAATTTTAAAAATGTAATAAGAAGTAGAAAAAAAATAAGAATACAATACCACACAGCCTGATACTCAGATGCAAAACTCAGTGAGCTGGAGGGGCAGAGCCTTTAAATTGAAGTTAGCTCCTTAATAAGAAGCAGTGGCGGTGCCTGGGGGGACAGCAGGGGCTTAAGTCCCTTCCCCCACCGGACAGGTCAGGGGCCCCCCCATCGTACAGAGCTCGTCGGGTAGTCGGACTAAAAAAAATACAAAAAATAGGCCCACGCAAAGGCAAAACATGACTGTCACAGTCTAAGAGTACCATTTCTGGCCATCCAGAGGTTCCTATTCTTAAAAAAAATCTCATTTGAGAGGGACCCCTCTCAAACCAATCCCCCATCTTGGGCCTACGAGCTCAAGTCCCCCCTGTCAGACAGCTCAGCCCCCTCAGAAAATATATCCTAGAACCACCACTGATAAGAAGAAGAAGTTTCATCTTTTTTTTTCAGGAAGGAACACTCTGCAGTAATGAAGCTACCAAGACTCAAGATGCTGTAACAGAACCACCGACCAAAAAAAAAGTAAATAAATATTACGTATTAAAAGAGATATAGGCTACTTCTGTTGAAAAATCTAATTTAGACTCCAACTTGTCCAAATTCTATCTATTTAAAAAATGACTTTGCTTATGTTTAAATAATGAATATTTTTTTATAAATTGGAGACTATATGACTAGTATTGCCACCAGTTGCAGATTCAGAAATTCAAAATAGAGGGGGTCCAGGGAGGGACTTGCACAGAAGTGGGGTGTGGACCACTTTAGGCCCACCATCTTTGAGGTAAGAAAATTTATGATTATGGCACCTCTAGCTAGATAGCCGGAAATGACATTCTCGCACCTTAAATTTGAATAATTATCTTTTTTTTCCATTTTCAAAGCTTTGGGTGTATTGACATGGTTAGGGCAGGATTTGGAACTGGCCTAGTGAGTTGTCTATGTCTATAAAAGCTTCTTCAAACCAGTATCATAGTTCCACCCCCTACTTGCATCCAATTTCATGTATCAGCAATTGCCTTGGCAAAAGCCCATGGTATGATTTAAGCCCATCACGAAAATCATTTTCATATTTCGGGGTGGGGGTCTGTAGCAGCGTTGCTACAGTAGTAAAGCTTTACTCCTGGTATTGGCACTAGTTCTGTGTAGTTTTATCAATCAGAACAGGGCTAACTTGCTGCAAAAACACAACATTTCTCCCAGAAATGCATATGTTATGTGTTTACATATTCGTAATGGAATAAAATTAGGTATTCTAGTTTTTTTTTTTAATACACTACTATAATTCTTTCATTTATTCAGAAGATTTTATGTAAATGAATATTTTTCTACAATTGGAGACTGTATGGCTAATAATGCCATCTCATGTAAATTCTAAATGGACAACAATGTCCAACATTTCCCTACCTTAAAGTACTCCTACAACATGTAGCTTTCTAATGTAGGCATGATAATACTGAGACCAGTATGTGTTGATATCAATTAATAAAGTGATGTACAGTATAATACAGTATGTTTATGTGTGGGGTAGGATAAAAGAAATAAAATGGACGTTTCTATGTTTACACTGTATGTTAATTCCTTACTTTTCAGAAAGAAAAACGCAGCAAAAAACGAGAATCAAAAGTTAAAAAAAAAGTGGGAGACTCATCAAATGTAGGTTGTTCATGCTCCCTGAATGTCGTACCATGCTTTCAAATGTTTTCTAGGGAGCGTTAGGGAAGGAGGTATAGGACCCACAAATGTAAAATTCCACCACAATTAAAAAACATTGTTACCTTTGGGCCCCCTTTAATCCGCCACTGCATGCTTATACAGTATGTTAAATTCCTTACTTTTCAGGATGAAAAACCCAACAAAAGAAAAGTATCAGACTCATCAAATGTAGGTTATTGACACAGGTCATGTGATAGTAATAATAATAAATTTTAAAAATGTAATAACAAGCAGAAAATTAAAAAAAAAAAAGAATAGATTACCACACAGCCTGATACTCAGATGCAAAACTCAGTGAGCTGGAGGAGCAGAGCCTTCAAATTGAAGTTAGCTCCTTAATAAGAAGCAGTGGCGGCACCAGGAGCAGGAGCTTAAGGCCCCCCCCCCATCAGACAGGTCAGGCTCTCCCCCATCATAAAGAGCTCGTCGGGCAGTCGGACTAAAAAAAATATTAAAATAGGCCCACGCCAAGGCAAAACATGCCTGTCACAGTCATTTCTGGCCATCCAGAGGTTCCTATTCTTAAAAAAATCGCAGTTGGGAGGGGACCCCTCTCAAACCTTTCCCCCAGCTCGGGCCTACGAGCTTAAGTTCCCCTGTTGGACAGCTCAGCCCCCTCCCCCAGAAAATATATCCTAGAGCCACCACTGATAAGAAGAAAAAGATGAAGAAGTCATGCCCATGGTTTTTAATCCTTTATCCCTCAAGCTTTGGGTGTTTTGGGATGATTAGTGGAGGAGGATACAGAAATTGAGAGTGTGGAACTGGTCTAGATTATTTAAATACAACCTCCTGAATGCCCCATTAGAATTTGATATCAAGTGTCATCTTTTTTTTCAGGAAGAAAGACTCTGCAGTAATGAAGCTACCAAGACTCAAGATGCTGCAACAAAATCACCGACCAAAAAAAAAGTAAATAAATATTACGTATTAAAAGAGACACAGGCTACTTCTGTTGGAAAATCTAATTTAGACTCCAAACTTGTCCAAATTCTATCTATTTAAAAAAATGACTTTGCTTATGTTTAAATAATGAATATAAATTGGAGACTATGACTAGTAATGCCACCAGTTGCAGATCCAGAAATTCAAAATAGAGGGGGTCCAGGGAGGGACTTGCACAGAAGTGGGGTGTGGACCACTTTAGGCCCACCATGGTTGAGGTAAGAAAATTTATGATTATAGCTAGATGGCCGGAAATGACATTCTCGCACCTTAAATTTGAATAATTATCTTTTTTTGCCATTTTCAAAGCTTTGGGTGTATTGACATGGTTAGGGCAGGATTTGGAACTGGCCTAGTGAGTTGTCTATGTCTATAAAAGCTTCTTCAAACCAGTACCATAGTTCCACCCCCTACTTGCATCCAATTGCATGTATCAGCAATTGCCTTGGCAAAAGCCCATGGTATGATTTAGCTAAGATTGCCTTTAAATTGAGCAGAGAGTGTTTAAAATTTGCCTTTTATTTGGCCATTATATTTTAATTTTTTTTCATGAACTGGATTTCTCGTGTATAAGCCCATCACGATAATCATTTTCATACTTAGGGGTGGGGGTCTGTAGCAGCGTTGCTGCAGTTGTAAATCTTTACTCCTGGTATTGGCACTAGTTCTGTGCAGTTTTATCAATCAAAACAGGGCTAACTTGGTGCAAAAACACAAGGTTTCTCCCAGAAATGCATATGTTAATGTGTTTCGTAATAGAATGAAATTAGGTATTCTAGTGTTTTTTTTTAATACACTACCATAATTCTTTCATTTATTCAGAAGATTTTTATTTAAATGAATATTTTTCTACAATTGGAGACTGTATAGCTATTAATGCCATCTCATGTGAATTCTAATTGGACAACAATGTCCAGCATTTCCCTACCTTAAAGTACTCCTACAACATGTAGCTTTCTAGGGTAGGCATGATAATACTGAGACCAGTATGTGTTGATATCAATTAATAAAGTGATGTACAGTATAATACAGTATGTTTATGTGTGGGGTAGGATAAAAGAGATAAAATGGACGTTTCTATGCTTACACTGTATGTTAATTCCTTACTTTTCAGAAAGAAAAACCCAGCAAAAAACGAGAATCAAAAGTTAAAAAAAAAGTGAGAGACTCATCAAATGTAGGTTGTTCATGCTCCCTGAATGTCGTACCATGCTTTCAAATGTTTTCTAGGGAGCGTTAGGGAAGGAGGTATAGGACCCACAAATATAAAATTCCACCACAATTAAAAAACATTGTTACCGGTGGGGCCCCTTTAATCCGCCACTGCATGCTTATACAGTATGTTAAAATTTGCCTTTTGATTTGGCCATTATATTTTCTTTTTCATGAACTGGATTTCTTGTGTATAAGCCCATCATGAAAATCATTTTCCTATTTGGGGGTGGGGGTCTGTAGCAGCGTTGCTACTGGTATTGGCACTTGTTCTGTGTAGTTTGATCAATCAGAACAGGGCTAACTTGCTGCAAAAACACAAGGTTTCTCCCAGAAATGCGTATGTTATGTGTTCACTTATTCGTAATAGAATAAAATTAGGTATTCTAGTTTTGTTTTTTTAATACACTACTATAATTCTTTCATTTATTTAGAAGATTTTTATTTAAATGAATATTTTTCTACAATAGGAGACTGTATGGCTATTAATGCCATCTCATGTGAATTCTAATTGGACAACAATGTCCAACATTTCCCTACCTTAAAGTACTCCTACAACATGTAGCTTTCTAGGGTAGGCATGATAATACTGAGACCAGTATGTGTTTATATCAATTAATAAAGTGATCTACAGTACAGTATAATACAGTATGTTTATCTGTGGGTGTGTGGGGTAGGATAAAAGAAATAAAATGGACGTTTCTATGCTTACACTGTATGTTAATTCCTTACTTTTCAGAAAGAAAAACCCAGCAAAAAACGAGAATCAAAAGTTAAAAAGAAAGTGGGAGACTCATCAAATGTAGGTTGTTCATGCTCCCTGAATGTCGTACCATGCTTTCAAATGTTTTCTAGAGAGCGTTAGGGAAGGAGGTATAGGACCCACAAATGTAAAATTCCACCACAATTAAAAAACATTGTTACCGGTGGGGCCCCTTTAATCCGCCACTGCATGCTTACAGTATGTTAAATTCCTTACTTTTCAAGATGAAAAACCCAACAAAAGAAAAGTATCAGACTCATCAAATGTAGATTATTTACACGGGTCATGTGATAGTAATAATAATAAATTTTAAAAATTTAATAACAAGCAGAAAATTATTTTAAAAAATAATAGAACACCACACACATATGGTTACATGTGTTTATGTATTCGTAATGGCAGAATAGGATAAAATTATGTACTCTATTTTTTTTAAATAATTCTTTCATTATTCAGAAGATGTTTCAAAAAGGAGGCTCACCTTTGTATGATACAAAACAACAGAGGTAAACCTGATTTTTTTATGCTAGACTTTCTTTGTTCACATTCATTCGTACACTTAAACGTCATCTCCGTACTTAGCACATATAACTCTTGCATCCACACTCTATATCTAATGGTGACCAGCAATATTTTTGGTTCTCACAAACGATATCCAGGGGTTTGAAAGAATCCACATCTTGGAGACCTGTTTAAATGAGCTTTCTGAACACATCTAATTATATCTTGCTTTGTCTGGTGATACCCTTCGGCACTGACTTCTGGGAGACAATAGATGGGTTATTTTCTGGGAGATTCTTGCTTGTGAGAATGCAGGAGACCTTCCCAATTTCTGGGAGACTCCTGTGACTTTGGACCCCTGCATATCATTCAAGAATTCTTAGGCCTTTTTTATTAATTCAACATAATTTATGTTTTCATAATGTGGCAAAGACAAACCAAACCAGTCACTCATCGCAAATCCTGTTGTCGAGATAATGGCCAAAACATACTTGAATGTCAAAATTTTGGAAATGTATATTGCACTAAACTAACCTTTATATATTTACACATCATGCTATGCTGTTATTTTCATCATTTTCAATGCTAAAACAAAAATCTTTAACGATTTGGTGATAGTTTCTGCCTAAGGAATCCCTGAAAGGAGGAATCGTAAACTTTGTAGGCTTTGTAAACTTTGTAGGCTGATTTCTCAAATGTTTTTGACACAGGTATATGTATAAAATCCTGTAACTTCATAACGAAATGTCAGATATAAATGATTCTTTTACCATTTTATAGCTCTCATTTTAACCCTGTACAGTACTAATAACTAAAAATTGATTTTGGCGATGAGCGACTGGTTTGGCTTGTCTTTGCCACAATATATTATCAGTAGTTGCAAAATGTAAACAGTTATTTTTTCTTGCTGGACCAAGGTCTAGTTGTGCTAAAATAATTGTTAGCCCTTATATATCAGCTACTGACTATTGGTCTAGTTTTAATGTATTTTTTGCTAGCCCAACCATAAAATAGTCCTGGACCCAGGACCACCAAATTTGTACAGCCCTGTTATTCATGTATTTTTTCAGTTAATACATGCAACTGCGAGTCAGATATGTTAGCCTATACCCTGTTATGTGTTTGACATGTAAAATACCAACCATTATCAAGAAATTATTAATCCTTTTTTTAGGTCCATGGGTTGTGAGAATGAAGGTCTGCCTGAAAAATTAAGGAAAATGGATCCATCTGAGATGTTTATGCACTTTATTCAACTTTAATTTGTAGGCAGGTAATGAACGACTCCCATGATAAGGTGCCGGCTTAAAGCAAGGATTACAGTTGAAGTTTTCATTAAAGGAATTCGTCCAAGGCTTTGGCTATGTTCTCACACGGCAGCTAACGGTTAGCACGATCCGGATCCTGTTAACCGTTAGCTGCCGTGTGTCCATGCGAGAAAATCCCGATCCGGATACCAACAATATGATGATAGAATCATTGGCCAATAAGAAACTGGAAATTGTAAACGCGTACGTGTGATAGGTTGATGATAGAAACGCCCTCAACTTGTTAACAGATAGCGCTTGCTAACCGTTAGCGTATCCAGATACTGCTAACGGTTAGCGCTAACCGATCAGGTGCTAACGGTTAGCTCCCGATCCGGATACTAGGGCTCTCGTGAGAACCAGGCTTTAATGATTAAAGAATAAACTAGCGCAGTCACTCCATATACTATAGTATAGTACATACTGTACCTGCACACTGTGCCTGAATACTGAACAATATGCAGACTGTGCATGATGGGTGATTTTAAATTTCTCTGACGTTTACCTTGTCCTTTGACGTTTGTTTTTTCCAAAATGCATTTACAGGATTAAGTTATGCTTTATAAACCAAGTTTCTTTATTAGGCTAAAGGAGTAGGGTTGTTTATAGTCAAAAACCATTTTGATATATGTACTATATATATGCACCTTTTTAAATCCCACCTCAAATCTTTTTTTTTTTTTTTCCATAGCTTTTCCTTTGTAGTTTTTGCTTCACTGCTTCGATCATTGACTTAAATTTTTCTTATTTTATTCTTTTATTATTATTATTATTATTACAGTATTATTATCATCATTATTACTTTATAGTATTTTCTTATTTTGGTTTTTTTATTATTTTATTATTATTATTATCATTATTACTTTATTGTATTTTGCTCTTTATGTTGTAATTGAATTTAAAGCGCTAGTGACAACTTCCGTTTAACCGGCGCTATAGAAATTTTCAAATCTATCTATCTACCTGTCTATCTACTATAAGAAAACCTCCAGATGCCAAATGTAATTTTTTGGAGAGTGAACGTTGAGTCTGCAGACATCTGACTGTGATTTGCTGGCTTTTTGTAAATGAGTTGGCTGTAGCTAAATAGTTGATATATAAAACACTGAATTTCCATGTTTTAAAATTGTTCCAATAATTTTGAGTTATAAAAAACAGGGAAAAGGTATATTTGGATATCAGTGCCTGATTAAGTATTACAGACATGGTTGGATAATACTGTATAATAAAAAAAAAAAAACATTATTGATTTACAGAAACACTTGTTCACCTCAATGGTGTTTTTCAACAAAGTCGTAAAGGCATTGTGCAATTCAACAAAAAAACAGAAATTAATTACAAAAGGAAATCACATTACTGAAAGAAACTTAAGTCTTAAATACACTTACAATATTAACTGTAATACTTTTAATTTTTTTATTTTCATTTTAAAATTAGGAATTGTATTTGAGTATTTTAAATAATGTTTTATGAGCTGCTTTTCAACAAAGAGTTTACTGCTTTTAGAAGGAATAGGAATTCATATAGGAGCGTACAGTACTTTGCTTGCAAAACTTGTTATAATCCATCTGTATTGGCAACACACTTGTTGATTCATTTGGGTTGAGTGTTGTAATAATAATTGAAGAATTAGTTTAACTAATTCCTCCATGTAAAATTTAGTATTTACCTGTTCATGGAGTTGCTCCATGACCTGATGAAGCAAGCTCTAGTTAGTGTCTCAATAATATTTTTTAGTCAAAGAAGGTGCTACTCCTGGTGCTACTGTATATATGGCTTCAACTTTTACATTTGATAAGGTTCTTTCGGGAATTGTTTTTTATATGCTTGAATATGTATAAATGCTTCATTGAATACTCTTAATTTTTTGTTGATTAGATAAAATAGCTGCTTATCTAACTAAACAGGAAGTTCTGTTGATGGGCAAATAGTCTAGCAGTAAATTCCAACAGGGATAAATTAACAATTTTATTCCACAGCAGAAAGCCTAGCCTAGCCTCGCCTCTAGGCATACGAATAAAACCATGTGTTTAGTGTTTTTATTCATCACTTTACGATGTCATAATAAAGTGTTCAAATAAAACCATGTGTCTAGTGTATTAATTCATCACTTTATATCTTTTATTTAAGTACAATAAAGAACATGAAAATATTGTAAAATTACCTAACGACAAAGGTATAACTTGGGAATTCCCCTTCATGCCTATTCTAAACAACAGAGATGTGGTGTTGTCTGGGCCTGTTGAGACAAACCATGGACCTATTAATAGGTCCATGGTTTGCCACACGAAGCTAAGGAGGAAAGCAATAATTTTGAGCACCATCGCACAGTGGGCCAGAATCAATTCAAAGTGTGCCAAAAGTCGAAAATAGGTAATGTGACAACTTCAACTTTTAAAGGTTGTTTGAGGTCGAGAACATCCTAAATTATATTAATCCACCAATAATTTC
>NW_022715767.1:139179-161267 GCF_011630105.1 Anneissia japonica
GTGTGATATAACCATGTAAACATGAAAAAGTTGTATTTTACTCGTAAAATGATAAAATTGACAGTTTTGAAAAACTCCCTATGACTTTACTTAGATGAAAGCAGTCAACTTGATACTTCTTGCAGTATTTACCTATTGTTAACTAAATTAGATAGTAAAATTAAAAATGACATTATTGGTATATTTTTAGAATAATGGACACTAAATATGAGCCAAAAACGCTTAAAAACATTTTTTTCATAAAACCAATTTTCGTCATGCTTTTGACATCAACATTCCTGGCAGAGCCTAAGCTTTACGTTAATGCTAAGTTTAGCTGCCAATATCTGCCACCCTGCATTTAGCAAGCGATTTAATATACCCCCCTCCCCTCTACAAAAGCGCCGTTTTTTAATTAAGGTATACGACAAAATCATTCATGCAGCCATTGGGTGCCAAATGTAAAAACAAGTACACTCGATTTCCAGTGTCATATCTAGGAGTGAATTGGGGAGGGAGATCATTGGTGGATCTGGAGGGGTCAGGGACCACACCCCCTTGGACAAAAACATTAAATAAATAAATATTTAAAAAATAATTCTAGACTTAGTTTTCCAGGACCCGTAAGCTGATTATTGAATTTTGTGTTACAATTGGACAATTAAATGTCGGAAATGTCAATCAAAATGTTGATGGGGGAGGACCCCATTTCAAAAAAAAAAAAAGAATGCGTAAGCAATTAATCATATTTATACCTCTACACACACAATAGGCCTCTTTACTGTATTAAAAATCAGAAAATTTACCTGACCGTTTTCAATAGGGTAAACCTTGATTTTGTTTTTTATTAAAGGTCATTAAAAGATACTTCAGAAGTCTGAAAAGCTCACTTCCCGCAATATAGGAATCAACATTTTCCAGGGGCTAACATGATTCCGCCTCTCCCCCGGTTCTTCTTTAGGGTTCATCGATTCATTAAAAAACGTCAAGAGAGGGAAACCAAAATTTTAGAAGTTGAGAAAACCCGTTTCCCGACATATAGGAATCAACATTTTCCCACCACCGTCCTATTTGGGGTTCATCGGTTCATGGAAAACAGAATAGGCCTACGTATGCAAGTACTCATTTTTTTATACACACATAGGCCTGTTTACTGTAGTAAGAATGACAAAGTTGACATGACTGTTTTCAAGGGAGGGAAAATCTTGAACTTTAAAAACTTAAATGTCATTAAAATACACCTCAAAAGTCGGGAAATATCATTTCTCGCCATTTAGGAAACAACATTTTTCCGGGGAGGATCTCGACCCCCTTTCTTTTGAGGTCAATTATTCTAGGAATCATTTTTTTTCCCTACACTTTCTCTTTCGTTTTTATTTTTTTATTTATTTTTTTTTTAAACATTTTGACTCCATCCTAAATCTGAAGCCAAATTGCCTCTGGAGATGATAAGGGCATCCCAAGGTGAGTGATGGGATGGGGGTAAATGCCCGATAAAGTGGTACCGCTCATTTAATTTCTTTTTTTCATTTATTTATTTAGCATCTATTCAAATACAACAATTATTGCTCACGCAAATTATAGCGATATTAGGTAAATTCAGTCTGTTTGACCGTGATCTTTTGTGCTTATTTTCACTGGTGAGGGCTGACTGATGGGGTGGACGCGGACTAAGGGGGTACTGCAGGTGTCTTCTTAACACTCCACCTTCCACCCTTTTCTTTGAAGAAATGTATTTTAATCATGTCACATAAAGTGTAAAATGTTCTAATTTGAATTTGCCGGTCTAGAAACCCTCATTCGTGTCATACTGAGCTCTGGCAAGTTATTCTGTCTAGATCTTAAATTTTACGTCGTCCAATAAAAAAAAATACTTTAATGACGTCATACATATTTAAATATGCTTGCGTTGAAATCTATTTTCTAATAACCAAGGTAATATGAATCTGCCTAGGTATTACAATGAATATTTTACTCATCCAATCAAAAAACAGTAATTTGATGATGTCATACATATTCAAAAATAGTTTAATTGAATACAGCAGGTTCAAAAACCCCTTAAACAGTCTTAACATGAACATAATTAGTATTTTCTTTTGACTTTTGGCACACTTTGAAACAATTCTGGCCCACTGTGCATCGGTAGTTGTTCATCTCACTCAGTTCACGTGGTTTTAGATTATAACAACCCGGTATTAGACTCAATCAACGTTGCTGTTTAATGAAAATATGTTGCATTATGGTTTGTTTATTGTTATAGTTTGTTATATTCTTTTTACTTATGGTTGCTCTCAAAAGGGCCGTTTGTTTTGAATATTTTCGGGGTTTTTGATGACGTCATCGTCCATACGAGGCGTACGTAAAACAGAGGGTTCGTATAACTGGGGTACGTAAAAACGAGGTTCTACTGTATTTTTAAACCTCAGCCACAACCCATGGTGGGTCTGAGGTAAATGTATAATTATTTTCAATTTGCAGACCATTTTAAGGCATATCCATGAAATTGGTATGTGTTGTAATTTCCAATGTAACGTGTAGAGTGTAATAAAAGAAGAACGAAATTAGTTATTTTCCAGAGTTATTTATTTCTGCTATATACAAGTGAACTTCTGCATCTATGCTCAAAATCGTCCAATTGAATAAAAGGATTATGTGGACGTTGACAATCTGGACCTATCAAACTTAAGGGGAGATGTGGGTGCCAGTGTAATAATGTCATAATTCTAGCACACTATACTGAAAAGAATCTGAATATTAATGTCAGCATTTCCCCTGCAACAAAATACAACTGCATTTAAGAATTTTTACTGTTTTAACATTTTGTGCATTCAGTCACATACGCCATACATTATGCAAATCAAGCCCCATAACGTATGGCGAGGAAAGCTTTACACTTGGAATATATAATCAAAGCTACTGCAACTGCCTTGGCCTAAACAGTACCAATATCTTGTTACAAAATCTCTGATACTGTTTAAACTGTCGCATGTGTAAAAAATTGTGACAATAAATGCATAAAATTAATAATTAGCTTAGTATACAGTACAAGCAATGTTTTGAAAAAAAAAACCTAATAGTGTATAACTGGTTCCAAGTAGGATGGAGAATCTGCTACTCTTTAAGAAGGAAAATTTACATGAATAATAAGCAAAGTTAGAGAACAAATAAAATGTTATATATTTGTTCTCTAACTTTACATGAATGATAAGCAAAGTTAGAGAACAAATAAAATATGACATGGACAAATATATAAAATTGAAGAAATTTGGAATTAAGTAAATGAGACTTTGAAAATCATCATGTCATATAACGCCCCAAAGTATCGGAGCGCAAATCATTGGTTTTATAATTTTTCAAAACATTACATTCTTAAGCCCCCATTTACACTAGACACGATTATGACACGACAAGAAGATACAGATGCGTGCAGTGTTGAAGAATAGAAAGTATGCGATGATATGTCGTCATCGTGTCTAGTGTAAATGTGGCTTTACATGGAGTGGAATTTGGACCCGGCCACACACAGTGGAGAGTCTGCTCCAAATGGTAGTACAAAATATTCATTGGTGGCTTATAGTTTCATATGTTTCACACACTTAATCTGGGCTTTGGTATTCAGGAAATTATATTTATACAGGCCCACTATGTGTTACCCTTCTGTGTTTGGTGAATTTTATACACCAATGGGTGGGTGTTGAAACCAAACTTAATCATGCTTAAATTTGTTATGGGATGCAAAAAACAAAATGAAGCAATGTTTTAGTATGATCTTTTTCTTCTATCTTTTTTTATATTACACTTTTACATTTGAAAATGTCAAAATATACAAAGTTTGTACTGGTATTCCAACCAGTTCTGTGTGCCAATAATGCTGGTTTTTATACTGTAGCATAAAAAAATGATTGTCGTGCTGAATTAAATAGCAAAGAAGTGTATAAATTCCTTCTTGGAAATAATCAATTCTAAAAAAGGTAAAACTTGGTAGTACTCCTTCAATGTCTTGACAAGAACTGATCAATCTAGTTAAACTGTACAAAACATCTGTAGAGACAAACTTGATTATGCTGTAGCTTCAATGATCATTTGAAACTCTACTTTATGCTATATCCACACTTCAGGTTTTCTGTGACAAATATTTGTGACGTACCCATCGGCATGTTATCATATCAAACAAATATTTGACACATAAATTTGGATGCGAATCAAGCTAAAGCTATGTCCACACTATCAAATTCATGTGCCCATATTTGGGTGTAATATGACATCATAATGTCCATATTTGGTCACATCACACAAACTTGTCACATCAATAGTGTAGACAGAGCCTAAGGTTGAATTTAATTGTCTCTCAAAATAAGATTTTTCTATGAGTACACTGTTTATATTTCATATTTGATAAAAACATTGAATTCTTCCCCTTGTATGGTTTTATTTTATAGCAAGGGTGTGGTCTGACTGGGATGTCACCTCATTTCAAGTCTAATGGTCTAATGCAGCCAACTTGCTCTTGCCGCCGGACGGTTTGCGTTGGGGAAGTAATGCAGGTGTGGGGATCATCCCTCCAACCACTAGCTCAGGTTGCAGTCGCCTTCCAGGCTTCACTTTCTGCTGGTTCTGTTTGGCCATCATGTAGTCACCAGAGTCAAAAAACTTGTTCTGTTGAAATAAAAATATAAACACTCAAGTTTTCACATCAGAATTACATACAAAAAAAAACCAAATTGGATTTATTTCCTGCAAAAGTCAAGGATTTAACCTCTAATAAGCCATTTTGTAGATCCAAGGGCACATGCCTAGTTCAAAGGTCAGGCATATAAATAACAAATCATACAAAGTATGATTTTTTTGCATTTCATAATTGTATTAATTCAGCTCCAACACAACCTGAAGATCAATACAACCATTTCCCATTTATGACCACTTCTAAGGGCACATAGAAAAAATTATTAGATATCACTCTTTTTTTTTTTAAATTGATGAGGGAGGGCGTTTTTTTTTTAAATCGGAACAATAGATTATTTCACTTTTGTTTTTATTGATGAGGGAGGGACTGTTTATATTTGGTCTGTAATAGTAAATATTGTATAAAAACTGGTTTAATTTTATAGTTTTATAAACAAAATTGCATTGTTATTTTTATGCTGTTGAAATAACTGATGCGGCAAAAAAATTTTTTTTTTATTCCCGCATCAATATTTCCCGATTTTTTGACGCAGGCGGGAGTAATGATTTCTATTTGCCCTAAGAACTAATTTGACTGTAATAGGCAATACTGTGTATTGACGTTCAATAATGCAGCATAGAGGGCAGTGTGAATAAGTGTTGACAGCTTGGGCAAAGGAAAATTATGTAGAACTTGAAGGCATTACAAATACAAAGAACATGAAAACATTATCAAAGGCGCAATGAACAATTAACCCAATTAAAATGATTTTGTAAACAAAAAAGGTTTCAAATTAGTTTTAAATGAGTTTAAATTTGAAGATTGTCGAACAGAAAGAGGTAATAGATTCCAAAGATAAGGTGCCTGAACAGAAAAAGAGCATTGTCCATATGTTTTTAGCTTTCTCCTTTTTGAAGGGGATTGAAGAAAAAATTTATCGGAAGAACGAAGTGCACGAGTTGGAGAGTATGGCGTAAGAAAATGTAGCAAATATGATGGTTGTTTAAAAAAGAGTGATTTAAAAATAAGCAAAAGAATCTTGAATTGAATGTTATCCATTATCCGTTTAATGCTAAGCCAATGAAGGTCTTTAAGAATGGGAGTAATGTGTTGTTTATGTGGAGTAAGTGAACATATCCTGGAAGCTGAATTTTGTACTTTCTGTAAACGATGAGTAACAAAATCAGGCAAACTAACAAGCAATGTATTACAATAATCTAACTTAGTGGAAATAAAAGCATGAACTAAAGTTTCAGTGGACTTGGAACTAAGGTACTTACGAATTCTCCAGATGTTACAAATAAATAAAAACGAGGATTTACAAACAGAGGAGACATGAGGAACAAAAGTGGGATTGGTCAAGAATAATACCTAAACTTTGAACGGAAAAAGCAGGGTTGATAATAACCTCATCAATATTAAGCGATGGAAAGGAGATAGTGTAACAATAGACTAAGAGCAAGTACAGTATCAATTACTGTACTTGTTAGTTTATCCTGCAATGTTGAAGACTATAAAATATGTTTAGTAAATTTGGCATTGTGTGTGGGGCAAATTTTGTTAATGGCTAACTTACACCTCGCTGTAATCTTTTTTTCAACAGTTCAGATCCTCCCGGTTTCCTCATATTTCCATATTTAGACCTTAACTTCGCCTCTGCTTCTTGTTCTGGTGAAATTTTCTGGAACAAAATAAATCATGCTTAAATTCCCGACTTTGATTGGCTTAGTATTCTTAGTACTCTTCCTAGCTAGCCTACTCTAGCGGCTACAATGTCAAAAGTGAACTAGGCCTGGCCCTAGGCCTAAATCTTGTTCATATTATGAATGGTCCATGCATGGTCCATGCATTACACTTTAACTCAAACTTGATACAGGGCAGCAGGCCTTGTGTAGGCCCAATGCAAATTCAATATAATTAGCCCCCCCATAGGCCTAATAATAATAGTATACAATACAATAAACAAATTAAAAATTTATATAAAAATAAGTTTAAAATGTTGGTTGGCCACATGGATAATACTTCTAGGCAGGAATTGTATTTGATAATACACTGTTTCAAGTATTACAGCTAATCTGGTGTATGCCCTACGTTCCTTCCTTCAAGCCTGTCTCTTCCTAGCTAGGACAAGCCTAGGCCTTGCGGCTATCTTTTAAGTTTTAGGCTAGAATGACGTCTTTACCTCTTCCTTTGATAAATCGTCAGTGGCTGTTGAGTCGATCGGGGGACTTTTTTTAGGCTCAGCTTCTGATTTTTGGTTTTCCTTTTCCACAACAACTATTTTGTTCTCCATCTTAAAATTAATGTATCTGATTATCGAAGATGATAAGGAACTCAGTAACTATTCATTAACTAGAATTGTCAGATGATAAACATTAGAAATATCTGTAAATATTACCGTCCTAAAATTGTGGAAATGGCTCCTCTCTTATTTTTTTCGACGATACAAATACAAAGCAAAAGAGGGCGGGCTTGATTTCCGCGCTTCTTCTTTCGACTAGACTTCTCACGACACTGCCGGCCGGCCGGTGCGGGCGCAAGTTTGAAAGGTCGCAAATTGAATAGTTTGAAATTTATGATGCAAAGGTATTGTAAATTTATATATATTTTAAATTTAGAAACAGGCTAAGGGACTCATACTAGGTCTTCATTGTAATGTATTCAGTTTTCTACATTTTTATTGTACCATCAAAGGACGAAATGTGTAGTGTTTTGTCTAAATACAGTTTTAATAGAGGCCTAGCGCCTATAGAATCAGGGCCAAGCCTAAGTTCAGATTTAAAAAGTAGGCCTAGGGCCAAGCTAGGCTAGTAGAGTACTAGTACCGGCCACTTGCGAGTAGATAACAGACGTCAACCATGTTCTGATTGGTCGAAGGAAGACCACACATGTGCTGTGCTATGCTGTACTGCTTGTTTGTTTTGACTGGTTTTGATATGAAACCACAGCACAGAAACGGTTCGAAAGCAACAACCATTCATTTAATTTATTTCACCAATTAAACATTACAAACAATAATACAAAAGGACAAGACAAACCTTGTCATGCCATAAAAACTTGTTTGTTTTACTGTAATGAACTATCGTGTCAACAGTAGTTCTTAAACTTATCACGAATTAAAAATGAATAAATGAATTACTACTCTTTATTCAAATATTTTTTAACAAGTAAAAAAAATACACAGGAGAGGAAAAATAGTCTTTCCATGACGTGGTTGGTAGAGTACCTAGGCCTAAACTTTTTATGATGGGGTTGCAGATAGAGAAACATCTTCGACTTGGTGATTTAAAAATGATAATTAAAAAAATTTAAAATGATAAATAATCTAGGCCTATCGTACTATATCAACAAAAGCAATCTTTTAAAAATTAATTTATAAAATTAATTAAAATGTTATTTTTGAAGGAAACATCTTAACTTCCAGTCTAAAGCGCATTTGATTTTAACATTGTTTATAATTTGCGCTATATATTCTCAATTAATATTATTATTATTAATATTTTTATTGATAGTAATTGTTATTGTTGTAATGGAATAATAGACAATAACTGGATTTGCGTCAGGAGAAACATGTATAGGTGTAATTTTGCCCTACCTGACGTGGAAATGTACCGAATACACAGTACACTTGAAAACAACTGCGAAAAAAATCACAAGTTGTTCTCGGGTGGGACTCGAACCCACGATCTCCAGATCAATAGCCTGGCATCATACCTCTAGACCACCGAGCTTGCGCCTGATGGCCAGGGTTGAATTCGAGTCCAAGTAAGCAGCGGGTACTGCAGTGTTGATAGTAATTGTTATTGTCGTGATGGAATAATAGACAAAACTGGATTTGCGTCGGGAGAAACATGTATAGGTGTAATTTTTTTATTGCTGTTGGACTACATGCACTCACCAACCCGTTGCTACGTCATGGAAAGACTGTTTTTCCTCTGCTGTCCAGGGCCACCGAGAGTTGGGCAGGGGGAAAGGTCAAGGGCCACCGAGAGCGGGCAGGGGGAAAGGTCCCCATGGCCCAAGCTTACCAGGGGGGCACATAGAAATTGAAGGTAGCATTTTTTTTTTTCAATATTTCTTTCAAAAATAATAATTACTCATCATGTGCCCTCAAAAATGTCCCCTATGAACCCCTCCAAATTGACTGGACCTCTAAAAAAAATGTTTGTGCCTTCCGCGCAGTTTACTGTCACAGTTTCCCCTCTTGGCAGCCCTGATGCTGTCTTATTCTTCTTATATTGTTAAAAAAAAATAATGATAAAGTTATAATTTATTAATTAAATATGTGGTAAGTCTAGAACTACTGTTGACACGATAATTAACTATTATACTGCCAAGACAGATGGGAAACACCAATTGATTCGAGCCGAAAGAGGATGAAGTATAATATAAGTTCATAAACATGTTATGCCTTTTTAATCTTGTTGCGTTCGAACCATAGAGATATAATAGCTCTATTGTTCGAACTGAGTTTATGTGCATGGTTTCCATATCAAAACAAAACAAGTAGCGCATGTGCTGCCCTTCGACCTGTCACTGTCACGTGTTCGTTTGACCAATCATAACACGGTTGACGTCTGTTCTCTACTCGCAAGTGTACCAGCCTATCTACACAAAACTCTAGGCCCTTGCTAGCTAGACCTAGGTTGAGGATTTGTCATAGAACTAAGGCCTGTTACTTTACAAATAGAAAGAATAGGCCTCTATAGATTAGTACTACTACTAGCTAGACTTAGGCCCTAGCTAGGCCCCTCCGAGTCCTGGCCAGCAAGACGGCATAGACCTAGGTCTGCGGGTAGCCGAGCGCGCTTCACTACGGTCGCACTTTATTCCGAACAAATATATGGAGCACCAATGGAAATGTGAAAAAGCAAAATTTAATCATTATAAGTTCGTTAATCCGTTTTTCATACACTTTTTTTTGTTATCATTTTAATATAACAACAACATATTTAAAAAGCAAATAAAATGAATACTAATTAAAACAAAATTTCAATCAATTATGAAAATAAAGGGGGTTTGGTATACTGTATGTACTGTATGCTCTTTTTGCTGCATTTTCATATATGATGAAAAAGAAATTACTCAATTAATTTTAATAGGAAATACTGTATGTGCCAATATTATTTGTCAATCAGTTGTTCGTCAATCGGCTTTATATACGTTTTCCGTTTTGTTGTTATTTATAAAAATCAAACTTGTCATCATATTCATGTTTTTAATAACAACATCTTTATACAAACAAAATATATTATTATATTTTCATCGATTTTATGGATGGTATTTATTTTTGTTTTGTTGTCTTTCTACTAACAACATATTTAACAGCAAATATAATGAATACTAACAAATTGGTATACATGTATATGCTCTTCTTTTCGTTGCTTTTTCATATACTATTTTTCTATTACTTGAAATATAGATTAATCAAATTATGAAATATGCCTATATTATGAGTACGTCGGTCAGTTTATCATACGTTTATATTCATTTCGTTGGATAACACAGCAAAATGAAACTTTGAAAAAAAACATCGAAAACTGATTATGAACAACCGATTGACTGATAATATTGGCATGTTTCATGAATTTAATTGAGTAATCTATATTTCATGTAGAGAAGCAAAATAAATATAATATAAAAACGCAACAACAGCATACATACATACCAAATTTCATATATTTTCTTCATGATATTGATAGAAATTTTGTTTAAGTACTCATTTTATTTTCTTTTTAATATATTGTTATTAGTAGAAAGATAACAAAATGAGAATTTTAAAAAACGTATGATAAACTGATTGACAAACTTATAATATTCATAATATTAGGTTTTGCCTTTTTGCAACTCCATTGGCGCTCCATATATTTGTTCGAAATAAGCGGCGACCGAAATGAAGCGCGATTTAAATGATCAGTATTCGGCCTGCCCCCCCCCCCCGGTATAGTATTATACCTACTATAGACTAGGCTGCCTGGGAACACACAAAAAGAAATATATCCTTCAACTGACTGCTACTACAGAATTATGCTGAATTTAATGAAATAGAATTTTTTCCAGAGTTACGCATGTTGACGTATCTTGAATTTTCGCGCTGCGCGTACAGCCTAGCTAAAGCCTGTTTTCCACTAGGCGAATTTATTCATGCAAATCAAAGGTGTTAGTTCGCTTCCTGAGCTCTGATTGGCTGCAAATTTTTTTCGGCTTCGCAAAAAGTAGAAGCAGACTTTCAAACTACCGATTTTGATGAAGGGAAACTCCAATAGAAATGTGAATGCACATACTCATGAACTAACGCTTTTGACTTGCACAAATAAATTCGCCTAGTAGAAAACAGGCTTAAGCCTAGACACAATGTCTCCTCTCCCTGCACATGTTGTGGTAGATGTCACATCACCCATATTGTGGCCTAGAGTGGCTCACACTCTACCTAGCCTAGGGTATTTAAACACTTGGGGCGCAGTCTTATTAAATTACATCAAAAATAACATTATATTATAGTAATTATATTAATTGTTAATATTTTCATAATTTTTTTGTGTTAATATGTAAGTTATTTTCTAATTTTTTTTGTTTGTATTTCATTAAGATTTGAATCGTTCTAAACATATCACCGTTAAGTTTTTTGAAGGTGGGAATTCCACCTTCCGAATCAGAAATTATCGGAGAACATCGTCTAAATTGGTTTTTTTGTAATACCCAATCAGAGCTCTGGAAAAGGTCCCATGTGACCCCAAAATTTTCTTTTTTCCCAATATGGTCACACTTTCTTATTTGGGATTTTGACAAGCACCCTCACGTGGATGTGCTACTAGTTAGCTAGGCCTAGTTTTATTTAGGCTTAGTACCTAAAACTAAAAATCCAGGCTCCAGTCTCGAAAGTGATTTTTTTTCAAATGTGTTGTAACTACAGCACAACTGATTTAAAAACTTGAGGAAAATGGGGGTTACACCTAAACTAAAATTATAAAAAAACAAAATTAAAAGACTTAACATCATATTCCTTCTACTTGTACTTGGTTAATTGGCAGTGTCCAAACGTCTGGATGTGTTGCCAGTGAGAATTTTAAACTTGTTAACCTTAAAATTACCCTCATTTCTTGTACTGTAAGTTAAGTCTGGCCTAGGGTTTATGTTTTTTTCTGATAACTTGTATGTACTATAGCATATACCCTGGTATGCATTTACAACAGTGGTCCACTTGAATCTCCCTATGTGTAATTGTCATACAGTATTTAAATTCCAAATATCTTTATTGCAATCAAAGTGAACAGAGATTGAATTATATTAAGTATGTGTATGGTCCTATTGTTTGCATCGGGCGGTAATGCTGCAAAGGGAAATAATGTCAGAATTGACAGTGGCAAGGAATGTAGGGAGGAGGCCGGTTGGTGAAGCCTTCCACGAATATGCTTTGCGTAAGTTTATCTGTGTTACAAAGGATGATAGTAACCCTCTACATCAGGCTGGCATCTTAATGTGACAAGTGAAAGATATCTTATACTAAACAATATCTTCTCCCCTTCCTTCCACAGGCCATTACATTTTTTAACCTAAACCATAGACGGTAATAATAATAATAATAATAATAATTCTAGAATTTTCATAATTTTAAACTAATGTATGTAAAGGAACCTTTAATCTGGTAATTTAAATAAAACACATAATATTGGCATAACACCATAAATTTATTTTTAAAACAATTAAAATTTCCATTCAAATGTATTTCTTTTGGTTTTCTTCTGTTAGATCTATTGCATCGTCACAGTATATTAGTAAAAGATACAAAAAAGAGCAAAAAGCTCTCTGATCTTCATGAAAGAGCGCTATATTAATGATGTAATGTATGTACTGTATGTATTTTCACTTCACCTTTCAGCAATGAATTGTTTATTCATGTCTTCAACTCACTTCCTTTCCCCCACTCTGCCATTCACTTTAATCTCATTGCTTTGTTTTATTACCATCCATAGTTTATATCCAATAAATATCCGTCTGCTATTTGTAGTTAAAGTAGCATTTCTATTGTAACTTTTAAAAAAAAAGGAGCAGACAAGGAAGTGAGTTGTTTAATAATAAATGATACATATTTCTATGGAAATTACTGTATAAAATAATACAAAAATGGTCTTTTTGTGTCATTCATTTCATTTATTTATTCGACCAAAAAAAAACTGTACAAGAATTAGAACAAACAATAAAACAAATGGTCAGGAAAAACTAAAGCGACAAATGTCACTATGAGTCTTGACTCAGGAGTCAGTAATTCCTGAAAAAAATAACATAAAATAAATCTATATATTATATACAAGACATAAAATACAAATAAAATAAGACTTCAAAATGGATAACAGTCATTAAAATGAAAGTTAAAATTTAAAATTTTAAAATTAAGTGGGAAAAATAAATAATAAAATATTTCATATAAGAAATCGACACATTGCCATAATTGTTTTAAAAAGGTTTTAAAAAAGATATAAAATAAAATTTTATGCTACAGTGTAGTGACATAACTACCACTGCGCAGATTGTTTACTAAAACAATGACTTCATGCTCATTTCAACAACAAATAGTATATTTTTGGTGATTTGTTGTTGAAATGAGCATGAAGTCATTGTTTTACAGGTAGTAAACACTCTGCGCAGTGGTAGTTATGCCACTACACTGTAGCATAAAATTTTATTTTATAACTTTTTACACTAAACATCATCCAGGTGAATCAATCCAGGGACAGCCTTTGGGAACTTGTAAATTTCATTGACATTAATGGTGTGGCAGTACTGGGTGTCAGGGATCAGTGTTTAAGCCCACTTTACACCTTTACACAAAGACTTTTGTATTGAAAGGGCAATAAAATTTTGACTATACTAATGACCTGTCATTGTGCTGCAATTTACACAAGGAAATGTTCAGGCAACTATAGGGTCTTGGAATGGTGAAATGGTCCTGACAAAGTGAAAAAAAAAACAATGCTAAAGGCATTGACTTCTCCAGAAAATGGTAACACTACATTGATTCACTTAATATTAAAGTCAATACACTACACACTGTACTTATTTATAATTACACTGTATTATTTAACAATTTTGGGGGAAAAAATAGGATGAGGACATGCAGGACAGAAATAGGATGTTGACCATGTACTTCTCAAAGAACTAATGAATTAGGATCCAAATTCACTGCAAAAGCTATTAACATTCCAAGAATGTCCATTGGGAGTTTAAAAGAGTCCTTTAAGCCCAATTTACACGGAGCAATTCTTGCTAGCAATATGACCGGTCAAATTGCTAGCAATGAAATTGCTCCGTGTAAATTGGGTAAATTGCTCTGAAACTGAGGTACATGATTGACAGGTTATTACCCAAGCAAGGCCTATAAAAAATTGAACCGGTGCAAACTTTTTCAGGAGAGTTTCTCTCTCTGGAATTTTAATAGCTTTTCCATCAGTTTACTCAAATTTGAGAGTTAAAATCAGGGATAGATAGGTTTATTCTTATTAAAAAAAACATATATATCCAGATGTTTACTTATATTGATCCAATTTTATTGTTCAGAATGTTTTCCTGTTTTCCTGCTTTTTTTTTTAGCCTACGTCCCTTTATGGAATGGAAAATTTCCCAATTTACACGACCAGCAATACCATGACAGGTCATTAGTCAAATTTTACTGGCCCTTTCAATAAAAAAAAGTCTTCGTGTAAACTGGGCTTTTGAGTAATATCTTTAAGGGTATCGTGTTCAGTAGAAATCTAAGCGTTCTCCCACAGGGCCTGGTTATGCTTTAATATAACTTTCTCATAACGGGTTTTTGGAGTGGAGTTGTTTTAAGTTGTGAGAAAAAATCCTACTGTCACAGGAATTGAACCCAGGACCTTGGGATTTGAAGGCAAGCATCTTAACCACCAAACTATTCAACTCCTCCAAATGTGACTACTGTACTTCTCCCTACTTATTTTCTAAACAAAGGAATGATAATGCATTAATGTATACCGTAATAAAAGCTGTATTTTTTCATATTTTTTTTTAAGTTGACATGTCTTCTGTGCAACAATTACATACCAATTGCAGTTAACGGTTATTAATAATGGCAGAGGGAATCAGAACAAGGAGTCAACAACTTAACTTAAGCTTAAGGAAGGAGAATGAGCAAAAGCTGCGCACTGCTGTTGCATTGTTAAAAGTTCAGGATGTGAGAAGGATATTAGAGAGTGGACTTTCACCAAATAATGTTGACAGTTTTGGTTGGACTCTACTTCATGTTGCAGCCTACCATTCACGGGACAGAATGATGAGGTTATTACTTGAATTCAAAGGTATGTCATTTAATTGTCACCTGGGAAAAAACTCATGCCGTCACAGAGTTTGTGGGGCCCTGGCGGTGACTGTTATTGGGGGGCCCTAATAAGTGAGCGAAGTGAGCGTTAAGTTTGTGAGCGGAGCAAACAAACAGACGCTGGGGCCAGGTGGCCACGTAGATCCCCCAGTGTTTGCCCCTTCGTGCTCAGAGCTTATGGCATTTATGAACTGTTAACTGCGTTGTCAGAGAACAGAATGGTCCATGGCTGATGAAATATTCAGACATAATTATGACAACCAACATAGATTACATAGGCCAACTTTCGAAACTGGTATAGGCAGTAGGCCTATGTACTCTATGTAGGTGTAAACAATAAATACAGAGAATATTTTAGCGAGAAACAAAACATGTTTTAATAACGTATAAACAGATTGATCACAAAATACAAAATTTGTCATTGTGTTCACTTATGCACTTAACTGACCTTCTCTTTGTGCATTTTTCAGATCATGGAATGTACCATTATCGTTCGTTATCTTATGTTGTCTTTTTCCCATGCATCCACCACTCTATCAGTAAACCAATGAAAAAAAATTTAGACGGATATATGGCATCCTTCTTTAAGTAATGAGTATCTGTCTGATGGTTAAGTGTGGTGGAGTGAATAGAAATTATTTTTCTTTTAAGCATGAATACAGGGGCATAGGCTGGTTTTGGTCTGGGGTGGGGAAAACAGCCTGGTGTGTGAGAATGGAGAACTTAATCTCTATTCCAATGAAAACTTAATGATCATGTTTTAGTATTTTAACGCACTTCGTGAAACTAATTTGCCGTAATGTGGGAGAGGGGGTGCGTCTGCACCTTTCCAGCCTTCGCCCATGGATTACATATACCTTAAGTCCATCCACAAAGCTTTACTTTAGAGTGTACTTTGTTAATACCCTTAAAATAAAAAACAACCTATTCAGTAACTCCTTGTACATTTTTTCCCCATTGATGAAGATAAGTTGATACTATTCTTTTTGAAGTTTGTTATTTTTATTAAAAAGTACACCTTATCTAATTATTTTAAGGTGATCCCTGTATACCGGACAAGATAGCACATTTCACATGCCTGCACTACGCATCCATGAATGGAAAGACACGCATGGCTAAACTGATCCTTGAATACGATGAAGCTCACACTAAACAGGGACTTGTTAACCAGAAAGGCAAAGAAGGACTGACTGCACTACACCTAGCCGTCAGGAATGGTCATACGGCCTGTGTCAGGCTTCTCCTGCAACATCATGCAGATGTCAATGCGAAAAGTACAGAAGAAATCACTCCGCTGGTGCTCGCCATAGTCTGGGAGAGGATAGGTTGCTTGAAAATGTTAATCAACTGGTCAGCGGATATAGATACGGATGTTGGTCTTCCTCTTCAGTATTCAATCATGAAAGGACGTTCCCATTGTACAAAAATGTTACTGCAGCATGGCGCCAATCCAAATTTAAAACACTACGAAGATGGTCAAGCGCCATTGCACATTGCGGCCATGAAAGACGATCTCAATACATGTGTTATACTCTATGCTTATGGTGCTGATTGTGTGAATAAGAACGAGGATGGCTTAACTCCAGTAGCAGTGGCCAGACAAAGATCCTCACTTGATCGTCCGTGCCTTCAATATCTAACAGAAGTTTCACGTAAGTTTGATATGCACAGTAACACTTTTTGTTAATATAATATTAATAATATTCAGGTTTTAATATAGCGCTCTATACAACTAAATCTCACGATGCCTATGGGGGAAATTCCATAGTTTGCTGCATGAAATATATCAGCGCTTTTTGCACTCGAACCTCCTTAGGTACCCACTTATACTCCTGGGTGGAGAGAAGCAATGTAGATAAATCGAAATGCACAATCGAAATGCACAGCAAGGGATTGAAACCCCGACCTCAAGGTTGGGAAACCAAACCGTTCCTACTGTGCCAAACCACTTCCACTTTTGTTGTTTATTAATGATTTAATTTGTATTGTACTGTATTTTAGATAATCACATTATTACTAATGTGCTCTCTGGAAATTATTCCAGCTGGTTGACACTGCATTGGTATTCAAAACATACCTTTACTCATTTTTGCTCTTAGTGGAGAGAGAGACAATGTGACAATATTATACAGTATTTTGTCACATATTTCTGAAGGAGAGTAAAGACAACTTCAAACTTTGACTCCCAATCTCTTGATAGCATGACTAAAGCATTTCCAATGCACCATACTGACTGCTATCTGAAACCGTAAAAGAATTTCTAGTTGTATATTTTGAAACAAATTTAACAATTATTTCATAATATTTTTTTCTGTTCTTTTTTATCAGGGAATCCTCGGTCTTTGCAAGATATGTGTCGAATAGTGATTCGAAACAGCATTGGAAAATCAAGGCTGTCGAAAATTAACAGTCTTCCCCTGTGCAGGATTATGCTGGAATATTTATCTTATAAATTTGATGGCTGACAAGACAACATAGACATATATTTAACTATGTGTATTTGTAATATAATTATTTGATGGTTTACAGCATCTTGTAACATACTGTACATGTGTATAGTGAGGAGGATGTGTGTCCTGTACATCCGCCATATTCGACAGCAATTTTGTGTGATGGCGTGCAAAACCTCACTAATAGGAAGCCTACACACTATATTACAGCCAATCAAGGATAGGAGACCTCAGGATTTTGCCACTTTTAAAAATTGATTATCTTTACCATTCAAATGCATTTTATTCAAGTAACTTCACAAATGTAAAATGTCTGCACACTATATAACAGCCAGTTAAGGGTGGCAAGCTCAGGCTGTTTATATTTTTAACTGTCATGGAGGAATGATTGCAGCACATAGGAGAGCCTTTTTTTAAAGACTCAGTTTTTTATACCACATTTTGGATCATGGCACTTTTAAAATTGTTAATCATTATCATTCAATATGCATTTAAAGCTCTGTCCAGAATCGAATTGTATGCCCATATATAGTCATGATGTGCCTATAAATCAGGGGTGGGCATAAAAACCGGTCGGAGGACCAAAGTGAATTTTTAATTTAACACCGCGGGCCGCACCCAAACTTTTATGCTTCCAGCGAGCTCCAAAAACCTCCAGGCACTGCTTTTACACCACTTTATTCTCGGTTTTAATGTTAATTTTTACATATAATGGGTGTCGGGCCGTAAAAATTCATTGTCACAGGCCGCAAACAAATCGCTGTCGGGCCGCATGCACTTTGCCCACTTGTGCTATATATGGTCATGATGTGATGTCATGATGACCATATTTAAGCATGTCACTTGTTTTTGTCAAATAAAATTTAGTCTGGACAGGGCTTTATTAACTTCACTTTTTTATATAAAAGCACTTTAGATAATTTGTGTATTTTTTATATAATATATCATACTGAAACACCACACCTTTATTACATTGTTGTGTCTTGCTGCTGTATAAATATATAATTTACTGTAGATCCATAATTTGTTCATTATGATTTAAAAGTTTAAGTATATTTCAGTTATTATTTGAATGAAGTACTGTAATTTCTCGAATAAGCGCCACTCTCGAAATTAGTGCTACAGATGCGACGAATTGCGTTGGGGACAGTCGCATCATAGAATATTATATATGTTTAATTATTAATTCATTATTATTATTATTAATAATTATTATATGTTTAACTATTATTATGTTTATTATATGTTTAATTATTTCTCATGACGGCTTAAAATTGTCCCCGACGATGAATCGTGTCAGGCTGCATTGTGCGACGCTGTCTGAGTTGACCTTTAGACACGTGTGTATTCCAGGCCTTGTTCTGATTGGTCAGTTTTTGAGAAAGAAAATAGGGGCACATATAACTTGCAGTGTTTTAGGTTGTTTTGTTACTGCTGCTCTGTGGGATGTCCACCACTGAAAAGTTGCTATTGTTCAGACCATGGAGGTATTATTGAGAAGGAGATCACTCGAAAAAGCTACGCGCACGCAGCGCTATGCAAATGAACCGAGATCAAAGCTGCCGCAGCGCATGAAGAACGTTTGCGTGATGTGTTCCCCGCCATCAAATTTTCAGCAGGCATAGTTTACCAAAAAATTGAACATGGAAAAATGGAGAGCACCTTCTTTTCTCGATACACACTACATAGAGTCAATCACTATGGCTGCGCAATCGTTTCCATTTTGAAGCTGATACATTTATCTCATAAAATATCAAACATTAATATTTTCCACCAAAAAAAGTTTTTAATGGAACATTTACATGACCTATAAAAGTATAGTATATTTCAACTTCAATTTTCATAAATTGGCCAAAATTCGCTAATTCTAATTTTAACAGATATTAATTAATAAGTGATTGAGGATTATAATAAGCTAAGTCATTTTAGGGTTAACTAGGGTTAACTATTCGAAAAATCAATCCAAAATCCGAGTATTTTTCAGTTTTACGCTGACTTAGCTTTATTGTCGAACCAATTAATCTTTAGACAGAATTATACTGAACACAGAAGTAATTTTAACATAAATACACACTGAAAGTCCGAAAAAATCTAATCAAGGAACATTGTTCATTATAAAGATATTTTATGGGTTAAAATCAAACACTTTATTGCACAACTGCTCTGCTGGAAGAATATAAATGCATGTCGTTGATTGGAGATTATAATAAGCTAAGTCATTTTAGGGTTAACGAAGGTTAACTATTCGAAAAATCAATCCAAAATCTGAGTATTTTTCAGTTTTACGCTGACTTAGCTTTATTGTCGAACCAATCAATCTTTAGACAGAATTATACTGAACACAGAAGTAATTTTAACATAAATACACACTGAAAGTCCGAAAAAATCTAATCAGGGGAACATTGTTCATTATAAAGATATTTTATGGGTTGAAATCAAACGCTTTATTGCACAACTGCTCTGCTGGAAGCATATAAATGCATGTCCTTGCCAAGTTGTTGCTAACGAAAAAATGTGAATTATAGGGTAATACGCGTCAAAGGGATCTGTTGCCAAGTGATCTTCTCAATAATACCTCCATGTTCAGACGTTGATGGCTTTGTTAAAAATACGCCTGATATATAATGGCACAGAGTATTAGAGATCTACCTTAAAGTTTATACAGAGTTAATCATCAAAATGTTTTCTTTTGTTTAATTGTTCCAGTTTGTGATTACTTAATAACAATATATTTGAACTTGCCTTTAGTCGAATCCAAAATTGCATTGAGAAATTGTTTTACTTAGATAAAATTCAACTTACAGATTGTTAATGGGAAACACAACAATTTGTATAAATAAGATCGACTTAGAAATAATTGGAGTGAGGCAAGTTTTACTTATGATATCAAATGTTCCATTTTGACCAAAAATTATGCATTGAATGCATATAAAAGCCTTGTATCTTTGTTGGTGCTTTATAAATGTCAATAATCAAAGTTAATTTGCATTAAAAATTGTTTTTATTTTATGTTAGGAGATTAATACTATTATTTGTTACTTATTTTTAGTATTATCAATATTATTTATATTATTATTATTGCTGCTGCTGTTATTTATTTATTACAATATGTGAAAATTTAATTTTCAAGATCATTTGATTTCATCTCTACCTGAGAAAAGAACAATAATAGTCTGTCTTAGAATCTTTCAACACTTAAGGCCAACTCAGATAGCGTCAGCCGACGCAGCCCGACCTGATTTATCTTCGGGGAGAGTCTTAAGCCGTCGTGAGAAATATTAAACATATTTAATATTCTACAACGCGACTGCCCCTGACGTACCATCGCGTCTGTGTTTAACTCACACAGACCCAACGCGACAACAAAACGCGTCGGGCTGCATCGTAAGACGCTGTCTGAGTTGGCCTTTATAGAAGAATCTTCTTGTCCTATTTGCTAGTAAAGCCTGGTTTGCATAACATCGCTACACACCATAACCGACACCTCATCATTGTTGATTGGTCGGTAGAATCGTGGAGCCTTTCTGATTGTGTAAGTGACAGCTACGCTTGCTTTTTATACCGCTACACGCTGTCTACAACACCTTCCAGATAGTGGGGGCAGCTAAGATTGCAGTGAAAACGTAGCGATTTTATAGAGACCAGACATCACTGTATGGAGGGTGTTTGTTCTATAAAATTGCAACAATTTTATGAACAAATTGTGTGCATAAGTTGGTTAGTATTTTCCATTATTTTTTTTATATTTCTGCTAAAAAAAAAAATGTGGTTTACTCTGTTATATACTGTATCTTGTAAGATACTGTAGTGTAAATAAAAGTTGTGTCAATCTAATTTTGTAAAATCTTTTTGGAGATTGAATTTTATAAAATTGTGTTTGAACCAAGTGCAGAAGTTTTATTGTGATTTCATTTCTATTATTCTGTCAAGAATATTTATACAAGTTATAGTGCAAATAAGATAGTATAATACAGTACGTACGAAATGCACAATGGCGTGCATTTTGATACTTGGAGTATGTATTATACTATCTTATCTGAGATTAATCAGTGGACCTTTCGGTTTTTATAGTGCAAATATGTAATATATATATTTTATATATATATATATATATATATATATATATATATATATTTATTTTAATTATTATAATATATATATATATATATTTACACAAAAAATAATGATGCAAAAACACTGAGTTAGACAGTAGAACACAAAATATTTTATTCAGGAAACGAATATTGTGTCTTGTCCTCAAGACTTCATCAGCAACAGATTACAAGTTGGCAAATACAGATCAGATAATTATATACAATAAACAGTCGGCATTTATTAAGCAGGGTGAATAAACAAGATACAATAATGGAGAGAGAGGGATATGGCCATGTATGTTATGTAGTTAATGAATCTAAAGTGTGGAAAACAATGTACTGTAAGTTAGAATAGGTAAAGCTACAAATGACACAAATATATATATATATATAAAGATGTATCATTGTGAAATGATGTAGCACATTGCTTCATAATAAATATAATGGTAAAGGTGATGACAATAATATCAAAAGTCAAGTTGACTTGTATTTTTGGAATATAATTCATTTAACAAGAATATTTCATGTTTTATTTTGGACGAAATATTCGTGTTAAATAAATTATGCTT
>NW_022715767.1:161276-221527 GCF_011630105.1 Anneissia japonica
CAAAAGACAGAATTTAAACATATACAAAAGAAACAAATATGATATAACATCCTTTAGATAAAAGGAGGTTGAAAAGAGGCAACTTCCTGCTTATCGAGCTCAACATCCAATGAAATCAAATTAATAGATAAATTAAAACAAACAACAAACGCTTCAATAATAGTAATGGTAATAATAATAGTAATAATAAGGTAAAAACATGTCATACAGAAAATGGAAATCGAAGTAACCTTTTATTGTAGTAAAAATTCTTTGAATTTGGTTTTGAAGGTGTTTTTGTATTTGATTTCACGAATGTGTATTGGTATTTCATACCAGATTTTGGTGCCTACAGAAGTAATTGAAAATTGTTCAGTTGTAGTGGCTGCTTTCGGCTGATATAGATTTCCCTTTGATTTTTGCCTAGTTTCATGTGTATGCGTGATAAGTGTAAAATATTCATTTAAATCGTGAGGCAATTTATCATATTAGAGATCAAACATAAATAAAGAGATACGGTACATAATTTGTGTAACTTAAAAACATCTAGCAAATTCAATTTGTTAAACAAAGGAAGAGAATGAGAGGCAAAATCATTGAATGCTATTGCTCTTACTGCCATTTTTCGAGTAGTATGATGGGCCGTAAATACGATGGGTAAGTGCTACCCCACACCTCTAGTCCATATATATGTGGTTGTATAAAAAAATTGTAAAATAGTATAAGAACAGTTTGAGGAATTATATGTCTTAACTTAAATATAATTTTTTTCTTTTTGATTATGGATCTTATTTTCTCAATATGACTTTTCCAGGTTAAGTTTTTGTCCATGGTGAGTTCAATAAAAACAGCTTCTGATACCTCCTCAATGTGTTCATTATTGAAGACAATATCCCCGTCTGTAGTATTTTTTTTTCCGGCCCTGAAAAATAATGTAATTTGTTTTGGTCGAATTAATAGTAATCTTATTAGTTTTGCACCAATTTACAACTTTATTTAACTGGTAAGATACTTCATCAAGGTTGATGTTCGTAGTTTTGTCTTCATATGTATGAAAAAGATTTGAATCGTCAGCGAATAACCTGAATAAAAAAATTTGAAGAATTCGGAATATCATTTATATATAAAAGAAAATTGAAAATGTACTGGATACTTAGTACATGTGAAAATCGCAATTGTTTTCACACGTACTGAGTATTTAGTACATTTCCACGTCAGGTAGGGCAAAATTTCACCTATACTTGATTTACCTGACGCAAGTCCAGTTATTGTCTATTCCATCACGACAATAACAATTACTATCATGTTTATATTTTGACATGTTTTCCCAGTATCACTTTTACAATTACTGAAAACCTTACCATAATTATTTTTTGGCCTTTCTAATTGTTAAAAATTTCTGTCTTTTTTTTTTCATTTTGTATACATTTTGTTCTTTTCATTTATGCTTATTTTAATTGCTTTAGTAACCCTAGGCTTATCCACATGCTGCTTCTTCGGATTATATTTGTTAATTGGGGCATGCCTATCACAGATACTAAAGAAAAATAGTATTAAAATAGTTATAAGCTGTGTTAGTGAGTGTATTTTGAATTTTGAGATATTTGTATAAACATGAGAACAATTATTGCACTAGAGTTGAGANNNNTGGCTGTCTCTTATACACATCTAGATGTGTATAAGAGACAGCTATTGTTCTTCTGGTATAAGCTCATTCCCTTGAAACAAAATTTGACCAGTACGCCATATTTCAGTCGTCTAGAACACCTAGGGTGGTGTTATCTCGATTGGCCCCATTTTCGGCCCCGTCATTCGGACATCTCTGGATCTGCCCCTGAAGCCAATTGTGTATAAGATTTTTTATTTTTTTTAATTGTAAAAGTCATACCCTGGGCTGGTATGTAGAATTGGGTGTATAGGAGGGGTATACTACGGTAACTACGGTATATTTCAAATGGTGAAGAAGAATCTGCACTAACCAGGATTCGAACCCTTGACTAACCGCCATTGGGGCTTTCGTTGGAAGTTCGAAACTGATTGGAAGCAATTGGTTTCACACTCTATAATATATGCGGATACAACACTAATACACAAGGGCGTCAAACCGTTGTAAAAAGTAGGGGGTGCGAATTGCAAAATAAGGAAGTCGGTCCGTAGGCCCAAGCCTTGGCTAGTGGAGGGGGTGTCACCTATGCCCCCTCCCCCGCTTGGGTCCAGGAGGTGAAGATTTTTATAAGACGTATCTAATTGATTTTAAGGAATGCAATTAAAATTTATTTACACACTACATTTTCAAAATACAATGGCGGATCCAGAAATTCGAAAAAGAGGAGGTGTTAAGAAGGGATTTTTAATGATGAATGTGTTGACCACCTCAGCCCCACCATTTCGGGTCTGAGTAAAGAAAAGTATGATTATGGCACCTCTATTTTCCCGGAAATAGCACTGTCAGACTTAAATTTAAGTATAATTTTTATTTTTATTCACTTTTAAATTTTGACAAAATTAGGGAGGGTGGGCCGGCTGGGCCCATTGAATTAGCCCCTGGAAGTACTACCGTCTACCGTCATACGATCAAACATGACTAAGGAAATAGGAAGCCCACAAAACATTAGTTAGCATTTTTATTTCACAAACACAAAATGTGATTTACTTAATTTAACATTATTATGATGTCATGGCGAGATTGCGTCAAGTAGCATTGGAGTGAACTTGTGGTATCACTAGTTTAATAGGTCGAAAAAGGCTGTATAATGATTGTTTGAATTGACTAGCCAACTATAATTTTTTGAAATTAGGAAAAACCAGGAATCTATGTATGCAGATAATATTGAACAATAGTATATACGGGTCTTCATAATATACAAAAAGGAATAAATCGTTTTAGTCACAAACTGTGCACCTCTGATTACGAAATGTAATTGCGTTTTTACTCAGTATTGGTTCAGAAATACGCACCACACTTGAAACAAAGCACAAGTGAAGACAAACTTCATGGTGACAATCATTCATAATTTTTGTTGTTCTTTCCACACGCTTTGAAAAGTGGGGTTTTAACTATAAGATTGGTGTAAAGTTGGGGGAGGGGTGGGAGTGGGGAATTGATAATGATGGTCCCCCTACTTTGAAAAGCCCAGGAATGCACACATGTGAGATCAATGTGATAACTCTTCGGTAAAAGGAAGGAAAACAAATTTTCGAGTGTGTGCAAATTTCCCCAACTTGGAATCAAACCTGGGGCATTCTGCTTTATGCAGACGCATTAAAACTCGGTCATTGAGGCTTCATTCATGGAGAAATTAGTTTGTAATTCCTCCATATTTAATCACTCAGTCAGAGGTTACTAAATATTTGTCTGCCGCCACCTATAGTTATAGTTTCCTAGCTTAATTGCTTTTTTTTTTATAAATATACTTTAATAATAAATAATAATAACGTCGTTCTTATATAGCGCTTAATGCCTTAACAAAGCCTCTAAGCGCTTTAACATTCTAAATTTTAAAGTAAATTTTATTGGATCATCTGAAAATGTTAATATTTTAAAACTTTTAAACTATGTCTAAATTTCTACTGAACTTCTTAAATCTTTAACTTTGAATGTTTATACTGTAATAAGCATTTGGTTGCTTCTTGTGAAGGGCCCCACTCAACGGTGAATCACTTTTGGGGGTGTCCTGTCTCATGTTGTCTGTGCTTGTTCTTTGCTGTTTCCTTTATTGTGAATTTTAATGTTTTGAGACAAATAAATGAAATGAAATGAAATAGTGTGCTCTAGTACAAAAACTTAAAAAAAAAAAAGTAAAATTCATAAAAGCGTTAGAGCAAACATTTCTTTTACCATGGTTGAGGCTAAGTTGCTTGTTTGGCTTGTAACTTATTTAATACACATCTTGTTTTTTTGTCACGATCTTCCATGTATTTTGATTCTAAACCTTTTGCAAGTTTGGTGGTGTTTTTTTTTTGTTTTTTTTTGTTTTGTTTTTGTTTTTTTTGTTTTAATGAAAAGTAATGAATGTATGTAGAAAAACTGCCCCTTAACAGGGATTGTGTATCATCTGACCGGCAGAGGCTCTTGTCGGCGGCCCCGGCCCTTGGTTCGGGGTGACCGACGATACCAAAGTGGGGGTGGTTGGGCGTCGCTCAAAATGACCACGAAAAATACAATTTAGGGTTAGGGCCGGGGTTAGGGGTTTCAAACGCTCATTTAATCGATTTTATAGATTATAGAGTCTACTAATATTTTACTAATATGTATAAACATATAATTTATTTTTCTCACCGATGCCTTGTGGTTTTTGCCGTGGGGGGAGGGGGGAGGGTGATGGGTGGAGAAGCTCGGACCGTAGACCCGGACAACATCGAATCCATCACCACACATCACCACACTGTAGAAGGGAGCCTGTGTTTCGTCCATTCCTTTTAAAATAGGGATTGGCGGTTCCCCACTTTAAGACTCTGCATAGTGCTAAGTGGTAAGAGGAGCTATTTGCATGGCTTCCCCCACCCCCGAGAGCTCACAGGTGTTACGTATACGCCACTGATTGTGGACTGACACCTTGGCATCGGTGGCGTATAAGTCGTAAAATGTCACGGTGGGTGAAGATGAAATGTGCAGAGCTCGGTGATTAAGTAAAGGAAGTGCCAGCGTACAAAATAAGCTGATCATTTTATCTACTTTATTTATAACTGTCTAATTGTTTGTTTTTCCCGTGTTTTTTTTGTTTTGTTTTTGTTTTTGTTTTGTTTTTTGTTTTTGTTTTTTGTTTTTTGTTTTTTTGATCATGTTCGAATGTGTTTGTGATTTTCTTGTCTTGTGGATCCCCTGCGTGCTATTTAATTCGACAAGTCTGGGGTTTTTCGTTTCCTTTTATTAATTTCATTTTATATGAATTATGAGTTTGATGTATATTTTTGATGAATAAAAGTGATATTTTAAAGAGTTGTGATTTTTTTGCTTCGAACATCCAAAGGAGGGGATCAAGATTTTTTAGGGGTGGGGCAGGAAGGGCATGCACTGCTGAGTATCAATAGAAACATTTTCTTCTCTGAACTTGTGACGTCAGTTATTTCTTATACCTGGTTAACAAATCTATATTTTTATTCTGTAATACAGGTAGTTGATTATACAGAAGTACAGTACTTTATTACAGTATTTGCCGCGAGAGGTTCTCTCTCAGCTTGTAGTGTACTACTGGGAGCATACAAGAAGGTCCCTGCGTGTGACCTTTGACAGGGTGTATTGATCGAATACCCGAACTCTATCAATCGGCGTGAGCTCGAGTTCATAATGCGCTACCACTGCAATCAAAATGGCGTTTTTATTTAGTGTGAGAGGTGTTGTGAACCATTTATGTTAGTATAATGTAAAAACTATAGCTATATACTGTTGCACAATTGATTATATTTATCACATAATTGGTAAGTAGAAGTGAAGAATGCTAAATATATTGTTAGTTATTTGCTTTGCGAATATTCATCCATCCAGCAGCACCACCACACCAGTGAGTAGAGTGGGGGGGCTAGCCTAGGTACGTACAGGTCTGCACTGGCGCTAATGCACTTCTGTACTCCACCCTAATTCTAACCCTAACCTTAATAATAACGTAGCGACACTGGAGTAGTAGGCTAGGCCTACTACTGTAGCCGCTCTACTAATCGAACGAATTCATCTGCTGTCTAGGCCTAGTCAGAAAAGAGTTCGATTGAGGCTGGTCTGGCTGTGAGGCATGGCATGGCTAGTCCTTGCCTATGCTAGTAGTAGTAGGGCACAGGCATATTTTTTTACTTATGCCCTATATTCTGACTAGGCCTAGCCTAACCCTAGGGCCTAGGCCTACACACTGTTGCAATCGGATAGGATGAAGTTGTTGGTAATCCAAAACTGATTACTCCCTATATAGTATCGCAATCAACGAGCTCATTCACCCCAACACAAAAAACTTCACATCCTAAGATCTAGGCTAGGCCTAGGTCTCCGTTGGCTAGGGCTATGACTGACTGACCTTAACCAAACAGTGACTGATGAATTTGTTGCGATCAGATTCTGTGATCTTATCGGGAGTAAAAAAGATTGCATCCAATCTCAATGGGTAACAAACAAGTCGTTGGGTAACGAACAAGTAATGAAGTGAGACGGTGGCCAAAAATGGCATAAAATAAACCGCGAAACACAAAAGAAAGGGAAAATCCACACTCCCGATATTGAGACGGCATCGCCACCACAATCACATTCACGTAGGTACTACGGCAAGAGGATGCTGGGCTCCAGTAGTGTACTACCGTGCACTGCTATACAGTAAGGGGGCAACATCGGCTTTAGAAGTAGTAGAAGGTGACTTTGAGACCAACAAATCCTATTTGTTGGTCATAAAGAATATAATAAAACAGTTTAAAATGTGATTGATAAATTCTTTATTATTAATATTAATTTGTGAGAAAGAAATGTAGATTTCTTTTCTTGAAGCTTCATATGAGTGACAGGCAATTCTTTAATTTAAAAATTTCATAATAGAGGATATCCAAACAGGCTAAAATTGAGATTATGATTAGCAGTCAGAGGGTTCATGAAATACAGTATAAAAAAAGACATATTTTAGTTACAAAACAACAAATAACAAAACAGCTTTGTTATAAAACTTTGAGGTAAAAAAATGACCAACATATCTTATAGAGGTATGATGATTAATGATGAAATACAATGCAAAATTTGTGGTTCACTTAAGACAGAATTTTCACAGCCTACCACTTCATTTAACATGCTCAATCCTTTGATGCATACCTCACTTTAGTGGAACGTTTGTCCTTAAGCATTCCTGATACCTAGGCACGCATAGCCTCCTTCACATGCATTCATTCACTGAGCTCTCATACTACCAGGCTTAGCTCTTTTAGCGCTTTCGTATACAGAATATAAATAAAATTTGTATTAGTTTTGAACCATCTGTTGATTGAACAAGGTTTTGCCACTAAATGATGTCACTTCATAATACTAACTAATACTATAAATTTTGTTTTTGTTAATTTAAATTAAAAAATAGTAATAATTAAAAGAATATTATTGACACTTTTGAAATGTTAATATTTGATAGTTTTAAAAAGCAATAATAATGAAAGTTAATTAGAATGTAACTTTAATATGTACTGTATAGTGGTACTGTATTGATTTTTCCCATCTCCAGTTAATTAACTCAATTAACCTATTGTACCTAATTATCAGAGATAGTAGTAGTATGGTAATTATAGTTATTAGGAATATACTGTACCAGTATTCATAGGTGTATCATTTATTATTGATTCTTTTTTGGTTAAAATTATATAAGATCCAAAATATAAAAAATATTTAAATATTGATATTTAAAAAAAAATACATTTTTAATTATTTTTTAAATTGTAAAACAAATGATACAGTGTTTTATAATATAGTACAAATAATATTGAAATTAGTGAATTTATAGTTGAGTGCACAAGTAGAATTAGTCTCTGAACCATTTGATTAATTCTCAGTTTCAATAGAATGTGAGATTATGGTCGAATTCTTTCAACCACCATCTGAAAATTTTCATTCCAAAAAATAATTGTATTTTTTAGGCATTGGCTGTTGTTACACTAATCTGAAACCAGTTATTAATCTTGATTGGATGTTATACACACAATGAAGATCAGAGCGCTTTTCGCTTTTTTTGTATCTACTATAGACGACTGTAGAGAAGAAATATGTAAACAGAAGAAATCTGAAAAAAAAAAAATGAGAAAATAAAGTAAAACAACACAGATAAAACTGATACTACCACACTGTTTCCCAGCAAATTATGGCAATATTAAGTTTTAATAAACTAATCAAATCCAAATAATAATAATAATATACTGTACAATACATCCAGTCAGAATTAGTTATTGGTTTCAGACTGGTGTAACAATAGTCACTGCTATTTCTTTTATTATAATGGTGGCTAGTAAATTAATAAAGAGAATATCAATAGAATATGATTATAGTAGTACTATATGCGATAGAACACAAATGAAATGCTTATCACAAAGAAAGTCTCCAATAGTTTAGTACGCATTGTCTTCATATCAGTGACTCATCGTGCCACAATAGACTCTAATCTTGAAGATCACTACTTAAAGGGTTTTCCTGCGTACATTCGGGGGTGTTAATATCCGGTGTACTCCAGTTGAATTTGAAAGGGGAGTGGAGATCATTATTTTTTTCTGGAAACAGCAAATGTGAGTACTAGACAGTAAACCTTGATTGGATGTGGATTTGTTATGTTTATTGTATTTGGTGAGTTTACACTATTTAAACTTTTCTACAAAAAATAAATGGTAGTTAAATATCCATAAATTGGCAAAAACAATATTTATCCATCTAGTTTGTAATTGATAACGATATTATTATTATTATTATTATTTTAAATATAGTACTGTACAAAAACAAAACAGTGATCATGTAAAATCTCGTTGACATGTTCAGTTTGTCATTTTCTCATCCAATCAGCACATGTTCAGTTCTTGACTGTGTGAACTAAATGCTCTTACTGTGTAGGATTTTGACTGTTGAAAATTAATGAACGTTGACCTGTAATAATTTACAGTTCTTTACCATGATTGAATGTTTTTCTTTCTTAATTTTTGTTACCTTTTTATTAACAATGGTTCTTTTAGTGAAATAAATGATATTGTGGTATAAGACCATAAATGAAGGAGGAAATGAATGTTTACAGTTATTTATATTTGATGTATTAGATTTGACATTAACATTGTGTTTCTTGATCATTTTCATTACATATAAATATTTATATACAAATACAAAAGTATCATTGTACCCATACGTAATGTACTATACACAATGTGAGTGAATACACACAATATCAATGAAATCTATCAAAAAGCCATCTAGCATTAACAATGTGTTACTAAAATAATGTCTTCAATTCAAGTAAAACTACAATATACTATAAGAATAAATGAAGTGCTTAACAAGATATGCTCCATGATATGACATTGTTTGACTTTGTTAGTTTACATTAAATACGACCATTGAAATGATTATTGTTGCTTACAGAATAGATCTGATCTAAACCGCAGTTTGTTTAAGGTACACTGATTTGAGGTGTTCTTTTGTTGTTTATCCTTGGCTGTGTGGGGGAAGGGCCTTGGATTGGGTTATTGACTTTTTCATTAAATAAAAACGGCTGCTAGTGACAAGTAGGACACAATACTTTGAGTCACAGGTAAACTGTTGGATGTTGTGTCATTCATTGGTATCAAAGTCCTGAGGTGATTTCGAAATTTGGGGTTATTACCCTAGTGATGGACTCCATCAGGATACCCTACTAATACTGTAGTGGCCCGTGAATTAATTAATTAAGCCTGTTACATTGGTTTCAACCATTAATGTATAATTAGGCCAAGTTACTTTGGACTTGGAATTATGTTATAACTTGATCTTTCCTTTTTATTTCAAGACTGTTTAAAAATATAGTAAGTGTAATTTGACATTTTATGTGTATATTTCACAATTTGCCTATGAATCTTAGTGTCAAATTATGAAATTGTGGAGAAATAATATGCATATATTGAATAATAATAATATGCATATGTTGAATCATAATTTCCATATCTCTATGGACCTTTCTGTTAAGCCCAATTCTTGGATATTGTTGCTATGGTAATCCCACAAAAGAGTTTGTGGGACAACATGTGATGTGTGTTAATGAGACATTTGCATATTCCTGGTCCTGTACTAATTGTTCAGTTTGTTACATTTGATTGACATTAAAGAAGGTCCATTTTCACTCTCTGCTGTGTTTTGTTGAATCCGCACTTTGGCCCCTTTTAAAAATTCCAGACAAACGCTGTCCTTTTTAATTTCATGGAATATCCCAATTGAGAACCCAGTGCCACACTGCCCTTTTATTACCTGATTTTAAGTACTTTGTATATAGATACTATCTCACATTGAAGTACCCTATTTACAATACAAGAGCATCATGAATCTCTGCATTGGTGGATTGAGTAACTGTATTTCAGGTATGTTGAGGATTAAAGGCATTAGAAGTTTTATGACCATTGTACATTTTATGTGTGAGTATATCCCAACTGTTGTCCTTTGACAACTGATCTACAATGAAGCAAAGTTGGTTCATAGTAATCACTTAAACTATTTCCATTTAGAAAAAAATTAATCTATGCAATATTTTTATTATAAAGAAATCAGCTTATTGTACTGTGTGCTCAGTTGTCTATGTGGTAGGCTCTCTATGTGCACTGAACTGTAAATATTTTTGGTCCCTGGTTCATTTTAGTTTAAATGCAATTTTCAATACTTGCATCTTTTCGATGGAACATTTAATTCATTGGTCCCATGTGAAATATGGCCCATGAGCATGTTAAAGAACACAATACAATATTGGAATGTATGTTCTACACAAACACTACCATAAGGAGGAGGATAACTGGGTAAACAGATGCTGGAGTATGGAGGTCGAAGGTAGAAGAAAAAATAGATGCAGACCCCCTCGGAAACATGGGAGGAAGTCATTGATCGCACCCGAGGGCAAATGAAGTCAGGAATTGGCTCAGGATAGAGGAGCTTGGAGATCTGCCATCAAATAAAGAAAAGTCCAACCCATGATCAGGGTGGACATGCAGTGGCTGAAATCTGGGGTGGGGAAAATGAGAGGCAAGGTAAAATTTTACAGGTGTGGGGGGACAATATTCTGAGGTGGGCGTGATCGTTTGTCATTCAAAATATCTCGAAAATGTTAAAAAAATATGATAATTTAGGGGTTTCGGAGGCTTATTTAATCAATTTTATAATGTAGATAGTCTACTAACATGTAGAAAATACATTAACATTTTTTTTCTGCATGATTGTTTTTTTTTTCTTTTTGGGAGGGGGGCGGGGGCGAGAAAGAAAATCTTCTGGAGGGGCAAATGCTCCCCTTAGCACCGCTGTGCAGGTTTGTACTGTGGTCTTCTGTAGTGCAAGAAGCTGGAACACGCACCTTTTGGCCAAATGCTCAGTATTAATCATAAACTGACAGGTTGGAAAATGCTTAATTGCCAAGTGCTACAGTTTTACACCTATGGAATACCGTTTAACTACTGGTAGTTAAATTATAGCAGCTTATCGTTTGCCCTTGAATTCAAAGCTAAACAAAAGCAAACAGAATATTACTGTACAGTGATGAAGGCCTCTTCAAGTGCCAATAGATGGTAGTACAATGCTGGGAACTCCAGATGGCCTACTATTATTAGTTACAACAGTCTCTTGCATATTACTGTTTGATTCCAGTTTTATCATGCGGTCAGTGATAGCTTGTAATTGAACAACAGCAAATTATGTAATATATTTTTATTATCATAGATGCACTCCTCCATGGAGGTACCATATAGCCCGACCTAAGCTTCATGCAACACGTTGATATATTTATAGCCACAGTAGAGTAATGTAAATGATTATTTTATTACTATTCAGTAATTGACTTTTTTTTCTAATGGATTCAGACCTTGTTATTAATGCATATTGTGATGTATTAGTGCTAATATAGATGATTACTTGGCAGAGCGCCTTTCCAGGGTCTCCCGAACCCAAGGTGCAGCCAGGGGAAACTTACTCAAACCCATAGTGATACTCAAATGTTATAAAAAGTGCATTTAATTACTGAAGTTTTTTTAAGTCTCCCAATTTCACATCCTCATTACTTTTAAATCCTAAATTGAAAACCTATTTTTGATAGTAACGCAAAAATAACATAGATTTATTCACCTTTTTTATCAATTTTAACACCCCCTAAATGTTCAATTAAAATGTTAATTTTAAATCTGTTCTTTGAAAACTAAAATATAAACAAAACATCGTCGTTTTTGTCGTGTACAGTGAGGTTATGAAATGGAAAATCTCATTTGGGGTTTTTGTGGATGAAATTTTAGGGAAGAAGATACTATTTGTCCACAAATGTATCAGTGGTTTTTCTCCTGCCTATTTATGTAATTTTTTCGACCAGCGTATTCCGATATATTCACTCGATTCGCTTCATCTGTACATTTTACTGTTCCACGTCATTCAAAGAAAATCGGAAGGAAAAGTCCTTGTCACGCTGCTAGACTCTGGAATGATCTCCCAACTGAACTTTAGACATTTTTGATTCCAATATCTTCAAACGTGCACTCAAGACTCACTTGTTTGCCTACAGTAGTACTGTACTTCCAATTATTATTCTCTGAGTACTGTGTCTGTTGTACATGTTGTGTTTTGCTTTTGTTAATTGTTTTGACAATACAGTTGTGGCGCCCATGATTTCTGTTTAAGGCTGTATTACATGCTGCCTTGAGTTTTTCCCTGAACTATGAGATTTGGCGTGCACTTTGTAACCGCAAGGAAAATGTGCAATATAAATGCCCGCACCAGTACGAGAAGCAATAGGGCTGGTAAAAAGGCAAAGTAAAAGCCTGTATGCTATTTTGTTTTTATATGAACAGGATCTATGGACTTCCATTTTAACCTACTGCTCTATCGATTATTGTAGCCACATATAAATTCCTACTGTAGATCCTTTCAAAACTCCATGATTCTAGTAGGATACCGAAAGGTCCACTGATCAATCTCAGATAAGATAGTTTAATACATACTCCAAGTATCGAAATGCACGCCATCGATGGCATGCATTTCGATACTTGGAGTATGTATTATATTATCTACAATACTGTACACAGGAAACCCCCTTTCTAGATACTAATGTGAGATTTGGTTTTGTGGAGTACCAAAATGCCATGCTGTATTATGGAATTTCCTGTATCAAAATAACAATGATTTATGTTTACTTCTCCACTAAGTACAGTTTACATCAGTTGCCAGAGCATTAGTACAGTTCTTACATTTACTAATCCCAGTTTCTTTATCCAAGTTTCAAATAGTTTCTCATCAATGAAATTGTGAGTCAGGTATCTATTGGCTATCAAATGGAAGTAATGATATGCAGTTGATATTTTTTTAGCATAAAAAAACACTTTTCTGTTGTATTAGTAAAGGTTTCTGTTGTCACTAGGATGTCAGTGCTATTTAATAGGTTTCTAGTTGTGTTGTTGATGCCACTTGATACACTACGTCATGTGCCTCTTACATTTCCTGTAGTGTTCCTGGTGTCAGTATAATCTACCCACACAGCAGCAGACAACCCAAAATAACATGAATGTCCTCTCAGGGTCCATTCCCATAGGAGAGACTGTAATTCAATAATGAAATGATGTTCAGCAAGTTAAAGGGTGATGAAGTTTAAGGGCAAGTGTTAGGGAGACCCATTGTGCAATTGTGAAGGCTGTTGTATTTTTCCTGTCATGTTGTCAAGTCACAGTGACGTCTATTATTTTATGTAACTATATGATAAAACAGTAATGTCACATTGAGAACATTTGGTTTAGAATTGAGAATTATGATAAATTATTACCCTAAACCTTCAACATTTTTCCCAACAGGTGCAACAGAATATGGGGGAGTCTCAAAAAAGGTTATACACAAAGTAATTAAAAAAAAATACATTGAAATGTGTAAATTGAAATTAAAATTTTTTTTTAATTTTAATTGCTTATTATAATGAAGTTTGAATTAACCTGCTTTTTATTGCTCACTTAATCTGCTTGTTATCACTAGATTAAAATTATTTGAGGGTGTATGTAGATTCTATAGATGCTTCTGAATTTTTCAACTTGTGCACGAGCCGCCCACGTATGGTCCGTAGAATGAAATGCAAACAAACCGCAACAACAATTAGTTTGATCTAGTGCAATTGTTATCATAGACACCTTAGCTATGCCATTTGTACTATTCCACTGGTTCTTTCTACTATGGTATTCAGTTCTTTGTTTATTTCACAATCACTGGCTTTTTAGCTGAAGGTTAGATTGCATCTGTAAAACTGGATCATCCCTGAATTTTTCTACAACCCTGGAACCACCAAAGCATTATCAAAAATTATTCTGGAAATATTACCGTATATTAAAAAGTCTATTGTATAGAATTATCTATGTGACATCATACTGTTCTTCAATCGTATTCACATGTTTATTAAAATCTAAATATCAGCAGGTGTTCTATGTAAACAAGGCTGTACCTTCCATCACAACCAATCAAGGAATAGACTTTTCAGGATGTTTATATTTTATTTTCTTAACATTTATGTTTTTAGTTACATTAATCAGTCTGAAAGTGGGTCATCAAACTTTAAATGAGACAAATTGGATCAATTCGGATTTTGGTGATTGATAGCTGTCACTACCAAAATCCTTATATTAATTTCTTGCCAAATTAAGAGTTGTGTGTAGGAACGGTTATGTGTGTGTTGATAGTATTTGGCCTAATTTCTATATTCTAATTTAGAACAAATAGCAAGTAACCTAATTATGCAAAGTAACCAATTCAAAATACAGCATTTTAGCTCACGAAATAATTATAGGAATATCCAAACAAAAATGAATACTCATCAAATTTTATTGTACGTAAAGAAAATGGAATTTGGGCTCAAAATGAATGTGATATACTGTACATCTGTTTGTGGGAATGTCACTTTGAATACTTAATGTTGAACTGCTGTCTTGTCTGGATAGAATTACAGAAGCTGTGTCCTGGATGCTGGGATCAATGTGGATTAAGTGTGGAGCGTGTATAACGTGCAACTGATTACCAATGCAGTATTAAACAGATTTTCATTATTTTTATTGTACAATTGCAGGACGTTTTGAAATAGAAGATTAAATTAATCTGAATTATCCTCATTTTTTTTAGTACAGTAGTAGGCCTACTGTATGGTTTTCCATGTACCTTTTCCTTCATGGGTTTTTATCTGTATGTGTTATGGTGAGAATTCTCCATATGGAACTGTTGATGTGAAACTCCTTACGGACAGGATTGTGTCATGAATATCTCACAACTAATCCCAAAAGGAGGTTAATTTGTAACTTGGATTATTGTATTAACAGACTTTAGTGCATAAGTTATTATAATTCAAAATATAAAGTTTTAGTAAAGTAAACATATTTGAAGTGGATCCATAATTTACTGTAATATTTAATAATAATAATATATACTTTTTATTGTCACTTACATTGATTGGGTCGACATATGCTTTTGTTTCTTTGAGAGACCAACCTCAAGTAATAATGGATCAATCCATTCCCAGCAAATTGTAGACTTTTGACAAACATTTTTAATAATAATTATGATTTTTAAAATTTTCATTTAGGTCTACCATTTCCTTGACAGTAAATTATAATACCAAGTATGCATCAAGTTTTCCAAAATATGTAGTTTTGCTATAAGTGAATAAAAACATTGATATCAATTTTTTCTCAATTGAGAACCTACATTTAAAAAAACTTATGGAGATATTAAGTCCTTGCTATTTATTCAGTTTATAATTTCTAAGCCAAAGCTTTTTTTTCCTGGTACTGTATTATTTATGTATACTTTTGATTTATGACAATAATAAAGTGATATGACAAATATTTTAATATGTAAAACTGACAATGACCTAAAGCATCTTCAAATGTCTGCGATTATTTAGATTTTGATCTGATAACAATTATACAGTACTTAAAAGCTTCATTTTTTTTTCTGTAGGCGTTGACCTATTGTGTTTTTTTGTATTTATTTTCTTTTCGTTGCAGTTGAGTTGAGTGTATTGTTATTTCTCAAGGTCCCCCACAGTAAGGCCGAGTCGGTGGCCAAGTAGTAAGGACAATTATCTATCATGCTGATGACCAAAATTCAATTCCTGGTGAGGGCGGCTCTCAGTTCACTCATGTAATTGAATATGATATGTTGAAATATATCGGGGAGGTTAAAAGGTGGCATGAAAAGAAATTATTTTGTATAAAAAATGATTAAACACAAATAGATGATAAAAATATAGGACCACCATTAACTAATTTGTTGAAAATTATCAATATACCATTCATAATAATAGAATTTAACATCCATCATTGTAGTATAGGACAAAGTACAAACTGTATCTTGTACTATTGTACAGTAGTTAATTACTATACAGATAATTAGATAAAGTTTGCTAATTTGATGTTTGTTTTTTATTGATATGAATTGAGCCATGTTTAATAATCAATATCTGCATACATAAATTCATCTAATTCTTTCATAATAAAGAAGCTTTATTGCTTTGTTATGCCAGTGTAACAGTCTTAACTACAAAGTTAAATTTGCTTGCCTTCTGAAAAAGTGGTTCAATCTTGGAAAAATGTCAGGATTTTCTCTTTTTTTGTGGAAAATAACCACTTTTATTTTGTAAAATTTTGAAAAAAAATTTAAAAATCATTGCTAAAATTACGGAGGCACTAATTGCACAAAAATAAAATCTGAATGACTAGACATCAACAGTCATTCCCATGCTTATAGACAGTGCTTGTTTTCTTGTGTTTATTTTTAAGACCAGCTCCGATTGCATGCATCATGGTACATTCTGCTTACGATTTAAATAGCAATCATGCTGATAAGTTGATTCTCTTCCAAGAATATGTGATGTCAACAGCTTAAAAAATATGAATACAAAGTGAAGTTCTGGTTACATGGGTTATAATTTAGTTGTCATTTTATGTAAGCATCCAATGGTCAATGATTTATGTGGAGGAGGGGTGGGCTGCATTTTGAACCCTGGGGTTTTTAGTATTTTTATGCGTCCAGTGGTCAGTGATTGTGTCAGTTTTCTTCATTTAACACTCAACACATAAATACCACATCACTTTATTATAATGATGATTTATTTATAAATATTTATGTTAATATGGTATATAGTAGCTTACCTGTTACTAGCTACACAATATTTTGCATAGTATTCATAAACTGGCTAAACTGTTGCCCTATACTGGTTTACAGTGTATAATGAGTATTACTGTATAGAATTAAAAATATAAGTGTGTATACCTGGATTTGGCAATTTTAGTGTCGAGATAAACACATGACTGACTTTTAAAGAAACCTTTGCATGCTACCAGTACCTTGCAAAACCAGGTGCCTACTTTCATTATATTTCCATGCTTATATATTTTGCTTAATTTGCAGATGGAAATTAAATTTAGGCCTAAACATAAGAATGAAAGTATTAAAAAAATGTTGCTTATTGCTTTTAGATCGTAGGTGGGCAAAGTGCGGCTGAAAGGCTGCATGCGGCTCAAGGCGAGAGTGATTTTTTTTTTGCAGACCATCTATAAAAATTAATATTAAAACTTAGCATAAAGCAGTATCAAAGCAGTGGGGCTGATCAAGGTAACACCACCCTAGGGTGTCCGGGGTGGGGGGCATCCCCCTCAAAATTTTAGTTTTTCAGATGCCCAAAAATAACCTCTGAGACGTTTTAGGTAACCAATTACTTCTTTTTCTTTCTTTTTTTCCCCTTTTTTTTTTATTTTCCAAATGGAGTGGGGGAGAGACCCCTTAATCCTCCCCCTGCTTTATGTAAAGCAAAATTATAACATGAGCTCATGTTTAATAATAGTGTTTAAAAGGCTACTTTGATTTACAAAGGGTAATTTTTCTAGATTTTATATTTTAATTTATTGAAAGCAATAACATCAGGTGTTGCTTTTGTGTCATCACCTGTCCTGGTTCCTAGTAGTAAGGATAGCCAATGTAGATTCAAGTGTTACGGGCATAACAGCTGGGTCAATATGCTTAATATTCTGAGATGCTTTGTGATGATATTGTTTAATGTACAGCATACCACTGTGTGTGGATGATGCAGTAGTAATGACAATTGAAGATGAATGGGTTTTATTTTATGATGTCTGGATGAATCTACATACAAATAATGGACATTTGGGTATAATTTTTAAAGTAAAAAATAAATATGCAACCTTATGTTTGAAGGCATATATTCAGTACATAGTTTGTTGCAGCATTCTTTTAAGTTATAAAATGGCAGTGCATAATTTGATGTTCTCTTAATAGAAGTTATACACAGTACCGGAAGATAATGATGATGATAAGGCTAAGACTAACATTTCATTTTATTATTAGTTATATTTCAAATTCTGCATAATTAAAGTACTTGTGTATGGGCGGCCATCTCTATATCTCTCAAGAAGTTAAATGATTACGATCTTCCTGATTGTCATTGAACAGGTGTGCAGATATCAATTTGAATGCATTTTGACATCTTCAGAACAGTGGCAGCACATTCATCAATATATTTGAAACAGTATAGGATTCTTTTTCCTTGTAAGCAGGTCGCTATTAATATTAAATACAGTTTCTAGTACAGTGCAATCCTTCTCTCTTGGGTTATGGTTGATGTAGTCCTGCTATGTTTCCGTTTCAAACTGCTATACATTTTTTACAAGGATTTGTGTGAATATCCTTGAAGTTGTGGATGAATGTGAAATCTCCCTGAAATTTTACCAATCAAGCCAGACATCATACTGCATGGACAGTCATTGGCCGATGCAATTTGATGTGGAAAAAAGTATGTTACAGTATTTTTAATAATGTTGTACTTTAACTTAGGGCTATTTCAATTTGAGGTGAGATGTTTACAGGCTAGGCTCTACCTTTTCTTTTATCGTAATCGCTTGCTCTGAGGCATAGTATCATTATATTTGTCTCTTTTTTTGGTTTCTTTGTACAGTTTACCAACTGTTGAAGCTTAAGCAAATATTAAAATTTAAAAAACTTATACTATAGTATGACTATTGTACTCAAAGAGAATAAAATTGGACGCGTGTAGGGAAATTTTGCAGTTCCAAAAACATTGTTTGTAACTTAAGCCAAGCACTCGCTGCGATGCAATTCTATGCAGAGCGCAACACCACGGCACGCACACAACAGGTCATTTGTAATGACGATCCATTCAGGCTGCCACTGACATTCAGCGGACAGCATTGTCATCTAGCCCTAGCACTATATGCTCACTCAATTTACAATCTGATTTATTTGCTTCTTGTACAACATTCTTCATACATTTGTAATTACATTTTAAGTTTGTTTTTGGTGAGACTTTTTTATTCTTTGTTTCACATACTTATTTTTTAAAAGATATTTGGTGGAGGGCGGAATAAAAATAAAATTTTGTTTTCTTATTTAGCAAATAGTTTTGCCAAAATCATCTAGACAGAGGAGAAAATAAAAATAAAATTTTATTGGTGAATGTAAAATAGGATGGTTAAATACTTCAAATTTATATAATTAGGAAGAAATATATACATATCTTATCTTTGAAGATTTCAAGGCAGCGGAGGGCGTAATAAAAATAAAGAAAAAATTTCATTTTTTTCTCAAATTTCCACTATTTCATGGTGGCGGATGCGCTAATTGGCCAAAAATAAAATTTTGTTTTTATTTGAAATCATCAATATTTGCAGTCGGCGGGTTTGCTAAACAAGGTATAAAAAAACTTTTGCCGTTGTTTTTTTAATTTAAGTGTTTGCTTGAATCCCAAGAAAAAAAGGATGTCTTCACATTGATTGGGTATCCGGAAAAAAGAAAGATTTCTATCTATCTATCTACCTGTATCAATCATATTTGTGTACTTTTGATACTCTGTAGTATAACATGGTATACCCAAATCTCCTTGTGATGCATAGTAAGCGGTGTTTTGGTTATAACTCTTGCAAACATAAGCCAATTCGTGGTTTGAACTGCACATGTGCGTATCCTGTGGTATCCAAGGTCAGTTGCCATGTAAACCTATTTTGTGTGTATGTTTGTTTATGTTGATTCACCTTGTTACGAGCATCCGTGGTTCAAACTAAAAATTGACTTATTCTGAGTTACATGACAAGCATCAGAAAGCTCATCAAGGAGAATTTTGCCTGGGTCCCCTCTTAGTCAAAGGTCAAGTGGCGATATGTAAAAGTTGGAGGTAATAATGATAAGCATGAAATACATGACTTGTCGTAAACCTATGTTGGATTTATGATTAATGTAAACAATTTAGAACAAACACATGTACTTGTAAATGAGCATCAAAATTCAAATCAAGGCATTGTAATGTCATTTGATAAAAATGTGACGAAATTTTTATGGGTTTCGTTAATCTGGTAATGAAATGACAGTTAAAAATATGAAAACAATCAGAAACCTGAGATTTTTAAATTTCCAGATGATTTTCAGTTCTTCCAGCAGTCCACAAGATTGTACTTCGTTGTGAGACTGAGTTTGTTGTAGTGTGGGTCCCAAGTTGGAAGAAAGCATTTCCAGGAGATCTGGTTATGTGTACTTTCTTTACACATCTTATTTCAATTTGCTGCGCAAGTTGAAACCCGAAACCCATCAGCTCTGAATTCTCTGAGACAATTGTTAAAGTAGAGAAATACAAATATTATGAATATGAGGAAGATTGAACATTTTCTGGAACATCTTGGTTGCTTGCGGGAGTCCAAAAATGCCGTCCCAATTTTTCAAGTAAGACTTGGGACCCTGTTGTAGCATGTGCATAAGTTTTTCCCTTAATCTCCAAAGAGTTCAATTGCTCCGAAATGTAGAAATTATGTTTGTAACCGAAATGGTCGCAAAAGGCCTTGAAAGAGGATAAGGATCATTGATGACGTACCAATTGTCCTTTTCTTGGGATGAAAACCATGTTGTCAAAATACAATTTACTATTTGATATAAATTGGAAATGAGACTTTTAATGAAAAATAGAAAAATGGCGCATAACTAAGTCCTGTACAGTATGTACGTGTAGGAAGTTGTTATGTGAAAATTGAAAAAGCAGGGATGAAACGCGATGTTAAAATGTCTTGGTTCTATGGCATCTTGCTGTTGTTACAGTATGCTAACTGTAGCCATGTTGATGGCCAGACATTTTGAGTAATAACAACAGTACTGGCTGTTGAAATTCTTTTAGCACTAAAGTCACCTCACTTTGATAGCTTCATTATAGTTCAAACATTGATACTAAAAACTATCCCTAATTGGAAATGGTAAGGTCTGTAATCAGTACCAGAATGAATTGTTGTGATGGTCCCTTCATATGGTGATATACCGTATGTTTTTTCTAGATAGAAGATGATATTAATGTGTTTATGCATATTGCAAAATGCACATCTTGTTTATCTGCTGTCTCTTATACACATCTAGATGGGTATAAGAGACAGGTTATACACAGTACCAGAAATCTTTTTTTTAAGCGTTATTAAACTCCTTGAAATTATGAATGAAAATTTGGCCATTTTCTTGCTTTATCTGCATTTTGACAGTACCAAGGCATTTGTACATAGGAAGGTAACATTTTTACCATGAACCATATAAGGCCCAATTTCAAAATATTATCAGTTTATCACCCTCGAGCGCATGCCTTTTATGGTACTGAAAAATTTTTTTTTTTTTTTTTTTTTTCAAAAAACAATTAATAAATATTATTAAAACATTGTAGATTAGCTCTTTTCTATTGATTATAAGTTGCTATATATTTTATACATCATTTGATCTTGAAAATCACACCATGAAGGAGTTGAAACATCAATCTTTTTTTTAAGCGTTATTTTTATATTAAATATTTATACAAAACGTACTCTTATTACTAAAACAATTAAAAACATTTTTTTTTTTTAGTATATAGTTAGTAGATATTTGTATTATCTCAATCATGTTTTGCTTTGAATATCAATGCACCAGCAAACAACCCAAGGGTGAAATAAAAAATAATTAAAAAAAAAAAAAGCCTCTTTCCCTCATCACTTTTCCAGCCTAGATAGGGTGATAAACTAATAATTTTTTATAGGGCCTAATAATATATAATTTAGGTTTGGAAATACATGTTTTTTTCAATATATTTTAAATTGACTTGCATGGTTCGGAGAAATCAAGTGACTTTACATGTAATTTTAAGTAAGGCGAGACTATTTCATACCTTGTTTAGCGAACCTGCCGCTCACCAATAGTGATGATTTTTAATTAAAAAAAAAATTATTTTTGGCCAAGTAACAGTGCAAAGAAAACTTAACAATGTGGCGTTGTTATTATTTTGGTCTCAATGTACAATACTTAGCTCACTATTTCTTCAGTGACTGATTTGTCTTCACTATTACTGCTTTCTGCAGGCATATTATGCACATTGAATAGTCTAATTGTTTGCTAAGTGTATTCCCATCTGATGTGGTTAATATGTATAGTTTTTAAACCAGCAATCTTTATTACATTCTAGCTTCAGTGACAGCCAATGGAACATTAAATATTTCTCACAAGCATATATAATCTGTTGCATGTTTGGAATGCCCTTTTGTAAATTCATCATGTATGGACACTAGTCTTATAGATTATAGTGCCTGCATTGAGCTTAAGTTCAACAATACAATTAAATTAAAATATTTGAATTGCATACATTGTAAAAGTACAGCTCTGTCGAGATTATAGCATTCTCTTTGACAGAAAATTATATGCCCATATATAGTCATGATGTGCCTATATATGGATGTGATGTGATGTCATCATGACCATATTTAGACATGTTGCATGATTTTGTTATATAAAATTTGATACACTAAACAGGGCTTTATATTATGGCTTTCAATTGAAAATTATTTGCAAATTCACAGATTTATTACCAATGCTAGTTATTTGCAAAACAGTTATTCTCTTTCCGATAATTTTAGAGGATTTTTGCAGTAAAATTTCTAAGTGTGTAGACTAGTAAACAATGTATTATTTTCTGTCTGTCTCATTAGAATAGAAGTTACTCTAACGTATTCCATCCATTAAGTAATTAAATGTTTGAGTCTGAACAGTATTCGTATTTTTAAATTTGAGAGTTCAAAATTTTGCAGCAATTCAGCTGTCATGCATTTACAGGGCTGAGGTCTAATCATTGCCACTGGATTTTGCCAAGAAAAATTATATATGTTTTGTGATTTATTAGATGCAATTTTCAATGTTTTGGTAGTTAGCAAAGATCATTTGTAATAACGTCACTGCATTCGTCGAATAGAGTTTATGTATTTGGGAGGCTCTTAATACAGTATAGAGATACTAACTACTGTATCTCATAATTTGTAAAATATCATAATTCATTTTCAACGCCTATTGTATTTAGTACATAACATCTACAATAAAGATTAAAGATTAATATCTTGTAAGAATGCCCTTCTTTAATCCCTGGATCTAAATACGTCGTCGAGTGTTATTATTGTCACTGTGTACACACAGCAAGCATAAGACTTGATTTAGTTGGACAATTCCTATACTGTCTGATCTCTTGGCCTAGCAACAAGTTTGCTAGTTCATTGTAGTGGACACCAATGACCTAATTTATACATACTGTACATGTACACGTGAATGAGACCTGCTCAATTTATTGAGAACTGACACTAATATGTAACTTACAATTCTATCTGCAGAAGTAAGATTTTTTGAATATTTGCCAAAAAAATATTGCTTGTTCTATGTAATCATTAATGATATTTTGAGACAGTCTGGCGCTTATGTTAATGATGCTGCTCATACTTTGGGGCACTGTCAAGGCAGGTGCTAACAGAATTTATCTATGAGTTCTAGCCTGAAACCCAAATGAGAAGGATCTAGACAGAACTAACTTTGGGCCATGCATCAGTTTGAGGATTGAATTCTACTGTACATTGGCTTTAAGTTTAATATTTATAGTTTTTGTTATTATAAACACTTACAAGTGCTTCACATGTTGTTTGTAGTGAACTTTATTGGACGAGATCCTGTTTTCGGTTTCAACCTATGATAATCATTAGTCACATGATCAATCCTAGGTCACCTGATGTTTTTGATTGGTAATTGCATTAAAAGGCAATAGTTAAGGACTCAATTAAGCTCAAAAGTCAATGCTATATTGGTATTTAATAATTAGTGTTTCGGGATGACTCAGTATGAGTCACAATTCCATCTACCACATTGTGAATGATATAATAATGGTAGAGGAATACAATACGGTAGTTTGTTGTCTTCTAATATTACTTATAGTGTTCCTGTACTGATAATACTCATTGTCTGAGTGCTTTCGTAATAATGGTTGAAGAGTATAATACTGTTGTGCATGTATTTTACTCTGAAGCTGTGGTTGTCATCATATTTTGATAGTGCTCTTGTACTAATTAGTCTGCTTTAAAAAAGTTCTAAATTTACTCAAACATATAAACTGGAAGGTTAGGAGACTAGGACTAATTTATTATTGGAATAAAATTATAATTCAAGCGACTTATTACAAACAGTAAGTACTGTAATGTAATGCAGAGGTAGTACACTTCTTAGGTATACTGTACTTGATTACCGGTATAAATATTTAAAATTGCTACAAATGTAAATTCATAGTGCTACAGTAGTGAAAATTTGTTCAAGGTCCTAAAAATATTGAGTACAAAAGCTCAATATATATTTATACCATTGAACAATAGATTTAAGTAGTGGAACCAAGTTAATAGCCTGTTGCCATTCCCATGCTCTACTGACTAAGCTGAACTGCTCTAGATAGCATGTGGCTGATACAATCACAGTGTTTTTTCTCCAGGTCTATGTAACAACTTGCTTATTAAGTAAAGCAACAGTTTTATATGACTCTTATTACTTATTAATACAGTATTTATGTTTACGTAGTACATCCTACAAGGGACCTAATGGTCCACAACCACAGGGTAGTAGGGGCTATATGGACCTGTACACTGGGATAACCCCCTACTAATTTCAAAAGGTGTACCTGGTTCTTTAAAGTGCACATGAGCCAATTGTATTTACAGTCCTTATCCGAGAAGACTTGTTCCACTACCAGAACCATAGACGAGTGTGCCACTCGAATCAGCGCCGATGGCTGTAGGTTGTGGTGTCCCCTGCTTTAAACTACTTGGCCATTCGACATGCTTTTTTATAGTAATTGATAGAATACCTGTACAAATAAATAACACGTCTTTTTATAACTTACTCTGTTAAAGGTGGTAAACCTGCCTAACTAAAATTTACTAGATATCAAATGGTGTCCATACAGTATGACAGTGAGTCTGACGACATATATTTTTTCTTAGTTTATTGAACCACATATCTTCTCATATTCTTAAATGTGGAAAGTAGTTAAACCTCTTGTATTTTTATATTTTTCAGAAACTGAAAAGATGGAGGAATGATGACAGTAGAACAGGATGGTCCACGGGTTGCTGAGTACCTGATAGTTGCTGGCCTATCAGAGACCTCCAGACCACTAGATGAGGGCCTACCGAATGATTCTCATTTGAAGGCTTCGTCCACGCCGAGTGAACCCATCACAGATGTAGCAGTGATATTGCGAGGGCATGGCGAAAAGGTTTGTACACTGTTATTCCCAAACATTATATTGCAATTTATTTGAAGATACACATCCCTTCCTCATCACATAAAAACTATTTTAAATTAAAAGGTCATGAAAGTTGAAATGAATTGTGTGTTCGACTAACTAAATCTGCCCTCACCGAACACTTTTATCAGTAAAAGATGTTCTGTAGATGTACCATTCTAAACTGTGTAAACCCCAGTGTAATTCTTGTAAACTCAACTCCTATCTAATTTGTGGGTCATAGCCTAAATTTGGGTCGCCAATAGTTCCCAGTAGGTCAGTAGGTCACGAAAAAAAATCTAAATAATGAATTTTAAAACATTAAAAAAAAAAAAAATGCAGCAAAGTTCATCAATACGGTTATCGTATTATTATCCACTAAAGATTAACTTTTATTATCTTTACTGGTAGTGCCAGTATGACTGATTAATGAAAACAATCTAATTGCTACTACTAATTATCAGGGTAGGAAAACAACCCTTCAATTTGCTTGAGTAAATAACTACAATGATGATAAGATACGGGCATTACATCTATTTGTGTTTCACACATGAGTTTTCAATTACACATCTCAATGTCCTTCCACAATGAGTCTTGGAATAATGCTATCACAGCTATGAAACGAAAAAACAAAAACAAAAAACAAAGTACCTGTGGAAGGTATATTATACTAGGTGTTAAGTTTTGAAGCAAAAGTTTATTCTGCTAGATCTTAATTCAAAGGCACTATTTTAGAATATATTGGTATCCATGATAACTTTTTGACCTGGTAGCAAAAGTAGCAGGTCAAGCCAATTTCATTTCGGTAGCGCTATTCTAGTAGCATTTAGCAATACTAAATCGCAATTCATATATGAAATTACGTGGACGTAGAGTTCCTATATAGAGAGAGTTGCGAAAAGAGCGGTTCAGGTCATGTGACTACTGGCCGCCCTCTATCTGCCATCGTGGTGCCAATTGATCAAGTCAGTGGTGCGTAGCCAACACAAATAAGATAAGCTTCAAAGCAAAATTATTGAACTCATGTTACCTAAAAATCCATAACGAAGAATCGTATCACATTATTTTTTTTCTGGAAATGTTCTTAAAAGACTATTCTACACCACTATATAAGTTTTAAGAAATGAAAAAAATGTTTCGACCTCTGCCACAAGATGGGAAAAGAAGAGCCTATCTAAATAGTGTATTAAAATAGGCCTCTGCAGTACAGTACATAGGTAGGTAGTATTAGACCTAGATAGCTATAAAAGTAGCGTAGTACTTTTTCAGTTACTGTATGACTTACGAATTTCTCTTATAATTATATACTGCTAGTTATTTTGGAGATACCCTCAGACTGGGACCCTAGCTGAGGCGTGCCACAAACACCCATTTACTATACGAATTTCTAAGTTGTCTAGTGCAAAGGCCTAGGCCCTGTCGCCTACTATTTTATGAGCCGAGCAAACGCGATGTTGCACGCCTAACTAAGGCGCTATGCAATTTTGGTCAAGCAAAAACTGCATGTAATGTGATAATTAATAATAGCATATTGAGAATCAATTTCTTTTGGAATTTTGTTATAAATTTCAAACACATGTTGATTAACAGATGTTTACTATCAAATGACATAAAATTTTCTTATTAATATTTTTATTTTTTTCAATTGTCTATTATTTTTGCAATTACCACACTGTAGCATAGGCTTTGCGTTCACTCATGCATGCAATGCACCAAAATGAATACCGAGCAGCGCCTCATGTCGCAACTCTCTATATAGGAACTCTACTTGGACGCAATTGAGGGAGAACGTAGTGCACCTCAAAGTTAAGGCAGTGGTTCAACCAGTATAGTAAGGAACACAACATTTTCTCATATTTTAATCTACATTGTTGACCATTGTACTAGACTATTTTTTGAGTATGATACCCAATGACCAAATTGAACACAGCAAAAAATCTTGCCAAAATTCGATCATTATTTTTAATGAGTATCCAAGGTGAAAAAAGAGGGAAATGGGTCCATCCTGTAAAAAATCCCTAAACAAAAAAAAATTGACCCACTATTTGTTTTTTCAAGAATTTATTATTATAATTAATGATCTGTGTAAATAATTAATATTGTCAAAAGAATCAACCAGAAAAACATTACTTAAAATAATAATTACTTATAATAATTAGCTTATTTTTATTATCATTACAAATAAAAAGCTTAAAACTATGTAAAATGTTAGATTTATACCATTTACCACTTAGTTCACAGACTCATGTGCATCTCAGTCTACATCAGATTACCCGTACAACATATGTTGTCTAGTCAGTTTGTAATATCAGTATTGTTAATTTTCCTTTTAGTCAAGACCGGATAAATCATGGAAAGATAGTAAACTCTGTGCTTGCAGTCATTATTGGTAGATTGGTGTAATTAGAATTTAATGGTTATTGCAGTTCATCAATTATTTTTGACACATTTTAACATTTTTATTGTTAAATGTATGTCGCCAGTTACATAATTTAACTGGACACGCTGCTTATATCTTTACTCTGTTTTATCCAGAATCATTATACTAAATATATATTCCTTCATTCAAGGAAAATAAAAGCTTGACAAGTGTTAGGATTTAATGTTATCTGTGTATTTAGCGTTCATTTAACTCACTCATTTATCAAGATTAAACAGTAATAGACATATTCAAGTCCTATGAACTACTTAAGAAAGTTTTGCGCAACGACGGTAAGATCTAGAATGCCATAAAGCATGTAGAATCATTTTCTTAGCAAGTTTTCCATGTTTTCTGACTTCTGGTGCATACTGTAGTTTGGCCCATATTTATGTTATGCAGAAAACGTACGACAGTAACAAATTGAAATCTTCGTTTTACATCATTTAGATACAGTAGATGGTTGTGATTTTGTTTGTCAATTTAAGTATACATTTTTTCACAACCAATAGTAGATATACAGTGTTATACTCAGCATTATGTCAAACCGTATGCCATGTAAACAAAGGGTATGTTCACACACACACACACACACACCCACACACATTGTTAGGCTGGCATAGATTACACCAGGCCTACATTAAGCTAATCCAATGCATAACCTTCCGAAGTGTTCATACAAATGAGCCTGATTAACTAATGCCGTGCATAAAATGCAGAAGTCAGTACTCGTTTCCTATACATGCTGAGGAAAAGAGTTAACGATGGTAAATCTCTAATCATCAAGCAATATGACCTAAATTCTATCGATTGCACAAATTAGGATGTGTACATTGAACAAACGTTCATATTTTTTGACGGGCTTTAAAATTACCGTTTTTTGCTTAAAGTTATCCAAGAAAGTTTTATTTATGACAATGTAGACACAAAATTCTTCTTTCCTTAGATTGGAAAAATATCTTGATTATGACTATATAGGGATTGTTCAACATTTTCAAAAGTGTACAAACAATACGCTAGGGGGGAGGTGGTAGACAAATTTGTACACTCTTACTGTACATATGCATAAAAATGCTGATTCAAAATAACATGCAATATGTAAGATAATGATAAAATTATAGTGTAACCATGGATATGATATTTATTTTAAGCAACCAAATACTTTGCTTTAGTTTACTTCACAAAAAAAATGGAGAATGGTTTTGCAAAATCAACATTCTACACTTTCAGAGGGGAGGGAGTGGATACCAAAAAAGAATACTGTTTGTACACTTGTGAAAATGTTGATAGTTGTCAACGAACCCATACTTATCATGGTTGGTCAAACACCTTTATCCTAGGTCAAAATCTGAAGCTTGACTGGTGTAAGCTAGTTTGCGTTAGCCTGTCTGGTACTTTTGGCTGGTACAGTTTAACTACCTGTAGAGTTAAGTTGCGTAACTAAACACCAGCTAAGTTGCACAGCATTTGGCATCTAACGCTTGGTTCCCATACGGTATAAACCTCCGATATTACGCTATTCTTTAGGACCCTTTCAGACAGAAAAGTGTAAGATTACAGCAATATTGCGGCAACAAAGGTGCTGTGTGAAGGGGTGCGAGACCAGTTATTATGCCAACATTCTTCCCGCAATATTGCGGCAACATCTATCTGAAATGGGCTTTAGAATGAAGCATATATTACGGCAACCTTAAGCTGTGTGTCTGAACATATTCTTTTATGACTAGAGTAAAAACGTTTTTGACATTTTGAACCCAGGATTCGTGGATTAGGAAATATCAACTCCTTAAAAATAGGCTTCCAGCAACAGGTTTTTTGGGGCTACACATTAATCTTGCAAGTTGGCAGTGGTAGCCCTAATTATTATACAGTACATTGTTTTGGTTCTTTCTAGCATAGCCTTAAGCATGGCATCATTTTATAGGCTTATAGAGCTAGCTGCATGACTCTTCACCCTCACTAAAAAAAAAAAGGAGGCTCCCAGTGGGAGTGTGTGTCTACCTTATATTGTAATACATGTACTAATCTGATAAAAGGTAAAAGCTGGCCAAGCGAGACAAACCTTTGCTTATGATGTAATATCATGTACCTCACTGGATTTACTCAAACAAGTAAATTTCCAGATAGCTAAGTGTCTACTGACCCCCACGGGTAGTAGACACAATATGCGAGACTGTTGTTTCTATCATCCCAATGACACAATGACGGCCGGTATCCCATCATTACTCCAATCGGATACTTTTACACCAAATAATCTTACATGTATAGAGATGATAGGAAAGTGTCTACTGCCTCAGCTAGCGACCAGTGGACGAAAAGAACGGTATGTAACGAGGCGATAGACAACAAACCGTTGAAATAATACTAGACCAAGTGACCTAGATTGCCACTTGTCTTACTGTATTTATTAATTGTCCAGTTTGTAAAGACCTTTATATAGAGTTCATTATTATTTAACCTGGTAAATCAAGATACTATCAATGCTATATTACTAAAACAAATGTAAATTTGCACAGGCCTTGTATTGCTATATTATTTTAAAGAACATTTTTTGCCTTGGTAACCTTTCAGGTTTTCTCTGATCCTGATCATAACAACTTCTGGCTCATTTCTTCTATTAGGCATGTTTCATTGTTGTCTGCTTCTAATGGTATACAATTTCAAATACAAAATAAAGGCCAGTGCTTTTGCCATTCATTTGGGATTAAACTATTCTCATATCGGATATGATGTATGGTGTAAAATTAATAGTGGCTGGTGTTTAGTAGTCATGTGGGATTAAATCTACTTTTGCTGGATATGATTCCGAGTATGTTTGGGATAATCTCAGAAATTTGTAAATCGGGTAACATTAAAAATTTAAGTTACTTTCTGTATAATGTGAGATAAAATTCAATAATTTAGTTATTAGATTGTAAATTTAAGTAGCATAAACATTACAGAGAATGAACATTACTCCAAATTAATGAGGAGGCAACGATTCAACGTTCAAACTTTATTAGGTCATCTTGTTTTTTGGGTCATCTTTATTGTGTCATCTTCATTCATTTAAAATCAATTTAAATCTATTTTAGACTCCATCTGCCTTAAAAGAAGCTAGATTTGGTTTGAAGTTGGCATTAAAAGCAGAAGTTTATATCTTTTAAATGACAAGTCAAGTTTTGTTCTAGATTTCATTCCATTGTGTTCAGTACTACCTTTTCTACTACAGTATTCATCCATCTCATGTGAATTGCAACTTCATATATTTAAAGTTCTTCAGATTTTTCAATTTATTCTGGTCATGTTGGAGGAGTATCATGCATACAGTATGATGTGCATAGTGCATACATTACTGAAAAGTCATATGATACACTCATCAATGTATGCAAAGGTTTTAAGAGTTTTTATGCTGCTTTTACAAATAAATTACATAGTAAAGACGATGATACTCAAATGCAGAATGACACTAAAAATGATAACCTATCATAAATATTGATTAGTCTTTTCAGAAATGGCTTTGAAACATAATAAATGATAGTAAAACATTTCTGCTGACGGCCAAATACTGTAGATAATGTTTCTTGTCTCCTTCCAAGTAATTTTTAGGCATCCCTTATTTTATTTATTCTTATATATTTACAGTAACACAAAAAAAGGTTTTAAAAACCCAGGAAAAAAACATTATTTTAGAATACTAAAAAGAAGGGAAAAATGTAATTTGGAAAAGTTCTTATTAACATTAAAATTTAAATATAATCTCATGATAGCAATCTTTGTGCAAAATAGTTGGAATGGAATGTACAAACCTTACTGGCTGATGAATTAAAGCATTTGATGGATTTGTTGGTTTTTTTTTTTTTCCCTCCTACTGTAATGTCTGTGAGTGTTAAATATATAGAGGGTCCATATGATTCTTTTAATTCTAAATAAAATTGATAACTGAATTTAAAAATACAGATAAATAATTGGTATTACATTCTTTTTTATGGGAGATGAAACCAGGAATACAGTAAGCAAATATCCTGTAGGCAAAGGTTAAGATGATCAACAACAACAAAAAAAACTTTAAAAAAACCAAAAAAAACAATTGCTGTATTTCTATGAAAATATTTAATTATTATGCAACAATAGAATTTGGCATAAAATAAGCACAAGAAGGAAAAGAAATGATTAAATTTTTTTGGCCGTGTATACAGTAATAGCAACCTTCTATAGGAACATCTTTAAGCACTTCAAATTTGGAAGATGGATATAAATTTGCCCATATTAGTGTTATTATTCTCAGTACTCATCTTGTTAGATAATTATTTGAGAGCTCTTTACACTGAGACCTGCAAATTAGAGACTGTATTTGAGATTTCTAGAAGACGTTTTAAGTATTTCTTTGAGCTGCTGCCAAGTAGATACAAGGTCAGTCAAGTATGTACTGCTTACAAATTCACACACAAATTATGCTTTGGCACTTTATGATATATTTCAGATTTTATTAATTCTAAGTTTGATTGGTATAGTTTAAAAATATGATTATCTAAACATTTCACAATATAATATTTTGTGGTGCTATAGATTGGTAGATGAAATAGTCTTCAAATTCTAGAATCTTGCCTTCAAATTATGCAAATCAACAGCATGTCTATTTGGTAGTCTTCATCTTCAACTACACGATTGGCATATTGTACCCGTATTCCTACTGTCCATTAAATAATCAAGTTTACTGTCTGTCTGTAACACTAATGTCCCATTCTAGCTATTAGAGGTAATACTTCTATTGAAGTGAACTTGTATCAACCAGACATAACTCAACCATGCCAATCAAAAAATCAGAAAAAGACCTCAAAAATAATTTTGTAGTTTACAGTAAGAGGGATGGGATTTGGGTGCCAAGCATGATTAGCTCTAGCTATACATTGGTTACCTTGTGTACTCAACTCATTGATACAATAAAGAATATGATTAATATATTGTAAAGATTTTAATTGCTCATTAATACAAGTTATTTCAACTTCCAATAATTTACAAATCCCAAAAAAAAAATTTTTAATTGCTCATTAATACAAGTTATTTCGACTTCCAATAATTCACAAATCCCCCCAAAAAAAAAGATAAAAAAAATAAATAAAATAAAAAATCAGTAGATTTACAGACTACAAAATTCTTTGGCTGAAATTTAAGGGTATAATAGTATGTGCAGAAGATACAAACATCTGTTAATTTTAGAGATAGTTGGTTGTTCAAATTTTATTGTTACTCATGATTTTATGTTTTATCATTGCCATCAATACTAAATTTATTTATTTTGAAATGTTTATTTTAATACTGTTTTACAATTTTATACTTATACTTTAGATGTTTTACAGTAAATGTTTCCTTGGACTTTAGTGTATGCTAACACCCACACAGTGTGAGCAGAGATTAAATTATGCAATGTTCAGTAAATTTTTGTTTTACACAAACAGGTGCCAGCTGGGTTTACATGTATAGAAACGACGCCCACAGGTTTCCCAGCGGATCTAAGCCATGGCTGTATTGGGAGTCCAAACATATTTCTTTGCATTAAACGAGGGTTTGACAAGCCTCCACTCACTGATATTGGGTAGGTTTAATGAACATGTAATTCCCCATCAAATTATTTAAAATGTGTCTTTAATATTTGTTGATTTTTTCACACCAGTCTGTACTGTCCGACCACTATGTATTGGTCTAGAAAACAAATGTGATTATGTCTTCATCATCATCATCATCATCATCATCATCATCCATCATCATCATCATTATTTATTTATTTATGTATTTATTAACCTTTTTTGAGTGGGCTACCCTTACACAACATGTTTTGCAATAAAATAAATGTATGTAAAAATATAGCCTATATCTACCAATTAATCATTATCAATAATTACCATTAACACAGTTATCATCATTACCACCATGATTATTACAGAAATAATTAAGTGCAGTAGAACCCGTCCTTTGTGAATCCAAGAATATTTTTGTGTATTAAACAAGGATAGGATACTTTTCGGCCACAAAATGAAGGAAAGTATCGTTTCAGGGGACACCCCCGTGAAGAGGGTTGCCTCTTTTTGCCTGTAATAGGGATTAAAACTGTATAGAAATTATCTTGTAACAAGAAGATTATTCTCCTTTAAGTAGAACTGTTCACCTTTTTGTTTAGTTAGATTAGTGGGATTTTTTGAAAGTGTGAATTGTAGCTCCAGAAATGTGTCATAATTATATCATAATCATCATGATCATAATTGATGTAATCATAATAATTATCATATGTTCCTAATTACTTTATATAAGCAGTATTTTATAAATCATAAACTGTTTCATTTTTTGTAACTTTAGAATTCTATACGAAGGAAAGGAACGTGTAATGAATGGGTGTGAGATTATCAGTACCACGCCAACAGGACATCCAGCTAATGTCAACAACAGTCGTATAGGTGTTGGAGGACAACGTGCTTACATCACGTATAGAAGAGCACAATCCACATCTCCTCAGAATTCCCTAGCAGTTTATGATATATGTGTTATACTAGCCAATAAAGTAAGTCTTCATACTCGCTATCAAATGTGTGTTGCATGTTGCTCTAGCCGTTTTCTGAAAATATTTGGCGCTCGTTGATCGACTTTCTAGTCAGAGAACTATTAAATACTCTGAATTTGACATTTGTTGGTAAAAATGTCTATGCACCTGGTCAGGTTGACCCAAAATTTTATGAGGCAAAGAGTGTAGGTTTTTCTGTCTTGGTGACCTTTCTAGAGAAACTGCCATATTAAGAAGTGTGTCGTCGAATGGCATGTTTGGATATGTGTATCCAGGTCAGGAATATGTCTCAGCTACAGTGTTAGTCTGCGTGTGTTTGTACAGTGTGCAATCGTGTTTAGATGAATTTGTTTAAAGCTGAATTTTTTTGAAGCTGTTTATTTTTATTTTAACTATAGGGAGAATCTCCTCCGCATGCGTTCTGTAAGATTAACAAGAATTTGAATAAAGGTGCAGTGGTTGGATCCGATGTTTACATGTGCTACAAGAAATCAGCCATTAAGAGTGATTCTGTTACTTTTCAACCAGGTGAGATGATTTGTATGCTTTTGGTGGTCACTAATTCAGGATTACTTCCTAAATATAACATAATTTGGAATATCAAGAAATAAATCTCGCTCACTTTCATTACATTTTTATTTTCTTTTTATGAGGGATGGATGTAGTACAAGAGCCCTTAGTGCCAAGTATAATGTGGTCAGATATGTATTCAAAATAAATACAATTCTTGTACACAATCAAGTGGTTAGGTATTCTGTAGGAAAGAAAGTATGAAAAGGAATTATAATAACTATGGGCGTAGTACTAATGATATTAATATCAGTGATGATTAGATTCAAACTCCAACACTAACCTAATTAGCGTTGTACTACATATTAATGAATAATATTAATAGCTTAGTTTTTTTTTACATGTATTTTTCTTGTAAAATGATTTTAGACTATTTTTCAAATCATTCAAATCTCTTCTTAAAGTTAATTTTTTCCATAGTTCATACTTTTTAGTGCTGTGAGGCTTTGGTAAAAAGCGCCGCTATATAAATGCTAAAATATTATTATTATTATTATTATTATTATTATTATTATTATTATTATTAAAAATAAATGTGTACATTCAAAGAATAACTATTGGAACTATTTTATTTGCAACTTTTGTTGCTGAAATATAAGAAGAAAGCAATTTATATTTTATTCATTTTTTGCTAAATATAGGCACAATCTTTTACACATATCTGATGCTTTCTCTCTTTCCCCCCAGAAACATTGAGCCGGTATCCTCTAGAGGACCATGAATCCTTCACTTTACCTGATTCCGTGTCCAGGTTTTGCTTGCCTATGGGTGCTGTTATCGAATGCTGGTCCAGGGAACGCATGCATCCTTTACCGGTATTCTCCACATTTATTCTCACAGATAGTACAGGTGACAAGGTAGGATATGTTTGTACACAATCTTTAATTGTCTCTCAAAGAAAAATTAGAAGTTATTTATGTTTGGTACTATCTGTCATGCAAGAAGAATTGTCTCACAAATTTTGGAAAGCTTGGACTTGAATTATATTAGAACCCACTCCTTCAATGGGCATTCCCTTGAATAATGTTTCTGAGGTCCCTCAAAACAACATACATTTGTTATTGGAACTATGTATAACATCATCAACAATTATCAATAACAATTTGTGTATTTATAGATATATGGTGCTGCTGTTACATTTTATGAAACGTACCCAGAAGAGAGTCTCACACCCCAACAGAAGATTGCTTTAAACATCAAACAGAAGAAGGAAGATGGATACAACATCCACACCAACAAGGCAGTCTGTCTACTCTCCCGTTGGCCATTCTTCGAGCCCTTTAAGAAGTTCCTCTCATTCTTATACAGGTTGTCAATATCAGGGCCTCATGTAATACCTATTGAAAGGTAGGTTTCCATTGTGATTTTGATATAATCGTTGGTTTTCTGTTTAGTTTTAAATAAAACAAAATGACTGAAAAGAGACAAAGACATTTTGAGATTCAGCGTTTCAATCTATTTGATCATTATCAAGAATACTTGATATTGATCAAATAGATCGAAGCAATGAATCTCAAAACGTTTCAATCTATTTGATCATTACCAAGAATACTTAATATTGGTCAAATAGATCGAAACAGTGAATGTCAAAACGTTTCAATCTATTTGATCCTTATCAAGAATACTTGATATTGATCAAATAGATCAAAGATCTCAAAATGTCTCTTTTCAGAGTTACTGTCTTTTAGTTTTGTTTTTTATTTAATTATAATTAATTGTTATTTTTTGGTTTTATTGTTATTAATACAGTATTATTAGATTTATATTGACATTATTATCTAGTTGATGGCAGCTAGCAATGAATTAACACAAAGTAGTTTGTACTAGTTAGTAATAAATACTAAAAATGTGAGCCAGCCAACTATAATAAGCAATTGTAGTATTTTAGAGATTAGTTTGTTTACAAAAAGTAAAACACAAGCCTTACATTACTGTAGGTAGTGGTATGCTATCTGTCATATTGTACTATTAATATGGTGCTGTTATGTTTATACAACATTTGTTTCCTTTACAGGTATATTGCACACTTTATTCATGAAGTTCCTTTTCCAACTACACAAAGACCAAGAATTTTAGTTCCTGTAAGTTGCTTAGTTTTTTCTTTATTATACATTTGACCCAAACTGTTTACTTCATAAGTGTAAGTTTTGTTGAACAATATTAAAGAGTCTGAGTGATTAAAGGAAACAATTTGTATTAAAGCCTATCAAATAACATAAACAATGTGGTTAAAAATCACTATTTGTGGACCATAAATACTTATATTTTCTGATAAAGTCATGTATCATGCATAGGAACGTTGAAGCCTGAAAGGCTCTGGTTATGTGATTTAGAGTACATGCCAACATTCATGTAAATACATATAAACCTTAATAAAATGATTACTAAATGAGGAAGTATTAGGTCAAAACAATTATTGCCAAAATGAACCCATTGTTTATCAGGTGATTCCTAGTGCCTGTGCGAAAATATATCAAATGGATTGCATTAAACGTGCTGAATAAATGTGTTAAATTTTTTTTTAAATGAAATAATTAGTAATTTGAATAAATATATAACAATTTTTTTGTTGATATAGCTTGCTCATGACAAGTTGATCCTGACTCAGCCAAGGATGACAGCGATCCCATTAAGTGGGGCATCGTTCTGTGCACTGCTACGAAACCTTGGTCCTGATAATTGCATGAACCTTCTGGTTTACGCTCTTCTTGAACATAAGATCTTACTACATTCACTTCGACCAGCATTGCTCACAAGTGTTTCAGAAGCTGTATCCAAGGTATGTATATGCCAATTCATTTTTGCTGTCTTAGAATAGATGTTTGACATCCATCTTTATAAATAATCATGCGTACACACATATTAGTAAATGCTTGTTCTTTTTTCAGGTGATCTTTCCTTTTGTATGGCAGTGTCCCTATATTCCACTCTGCCCTTTGACCCTATGTGGTGTCCTTTGTGCTCCTCTTCCATTCATTGTCGGTGTTGACTCGCGTTATTTTGACAGCTATGAAGCGCCCTCTGACGTGACATGTATTGATATTGATACCAACAGTCTATTACAGTAAGTACATTTCCTTTGATTTTTGCTTTGAGGATAAGTTTGTAAAGCTTTCATTCATCCTACTTAAAAATGGAAACATACAGATCTTTCCATTCTTTGATTGGTTTGTACATACTTTGACAGCAAACATAAAAAGACTCCAGCCATGATGACCCTTGTAAAACACTGTTAGAATTAATGTATGTGAATATTAACAAACATGAATGTAGTAGTAGTTTCACAACATTGCATAATGTAACAGTTTAGCAATGTTTTGTATTAATGTATTGCTGTTTTGTAACTTTTGTGCTGTTTATTTAAGCTATAATCATAACATATTGAAACTATAACAAAGCAAAACTTGTTTACCTTTTTCTTTTACAGATGTGACGATCGAAAAGGTCAAAATTGGAAGATCCTTCCAAAGGTTATTAGACAATTTTGTTTGTTCCTAGTATTGTCATAATAAAACAAATTATTTAATATATTATAATATATATATATATATATAATATTGCACAAATTCAAAAACACACACAAAAAAATAAATAAATAAATAAACATCTATTTTAATATATCCTGGTAATAAGAAATTCAAACTTTATTTAATAAAAAAAAAAAAAAAAAATTTTTTTAATATTCACATGCTCAGGAATTATTGGTAGTGGTTTAATATTTTTTTGTTGATTTTCATATCAGAAACCTGCAAAACGACTTCATGCGAAGTTGGATAGTCTCTATGTGGAGCTCTGCCAATCAAATGTCTGGGATGGCATTTCAGATGATCTGGCTGTTGAGATAGCTCCACTGGACAATGATTTTAGTCGCAAAAAGAAACAGGTAAGTTTGCAGATTCGGGTCCAGTATTTATAAGATGAGCCATCAAGCATCATTATCCACTCAAACAGGTGTACAGATACTAAATTTAAATAACATAATGGTTGATGGTTGTTTCATTAATTAATTGATTAAATTAATTTGTAATTTTTCTGTAGGCCCACATGGAGTTGTGTATTCAGGAAGCGTTCCTTGTGTTCATGGCATCAATGTTGAAAGGATATCAACAGTATTTGTTACCTATTACCCAGCAACCTAACATGAGGACCATGGATGCGACTTCCAGGTTTGACGGCCCAGGTAAATTACAGCTGCTCCTATGACTTTACACACAATATTTTGATGTCAATTTTATCCAATCAGATAGCACTAACAATATACATTAATAAGGGCATAAAGGATGTGATTTTTATCAAAAAATATAGAGTACCACAGTCGTGTTGTCACATCGCCAGATGGCACTCTCTGTTGTCAACAGACATTGGTTGCCGTTTATTACGCCTGAATGACTTCATAGGCTTTCTGGAATAGGCATTTTAATATCTAATATTTTACCATCAAAATGTACTAAAAACACAAAAGCTTGCATTATATTAGTTATCAAACACACATTTAATCATCAATTAAAATTTACAAAGAAAAAGTAGGATACAACATCTTAATAATTACCATAGAAATTGTTTGTCAGTGGAGAAAATGACATTCGGTTGAATGCATTTTGCAACGATAGTAACGGAGTAGTATCACGTGGTATCGTGACGTAACACTGTAGTACTCTATGCGATTGGTGTTTTTTACAAGGCAGTTTAAAAAATAAAAAAAAATCCCAGTGGAAAATAAAGGAAGAGAGTGTTCCATTGAAGGAAGGTCTGATTGATGTAGTGACAGACCCTTCAACTTTAATCAAGTAATGTATGTCTAATTATATAATCTGGTCTAAGAATATATATACAAATCAAGAATATACTGTATTAAATCAAGAATATACTGTATTAAATCAAGAATATACTGTATTAAACTCTAACAATAATGAGATAGGAATTTAAATTTTTTGTAAAAAAACAAGTTACAATCTTTGATAGAGTGTATCTTGTATTGCTTTTTAAATTCCCTTTTGCCTCTCTTTCTGATAGGTTTCATCAAGAGCAGAGATAAGATGTCACATGCATTCTTCAAGCAATTTATCAAAACTCAGATGTTTATGTTCTTCATTGAAGAACGTTCTTTTGTGTCACATAATGATGATATCTTTAACTTCTTTGATGAATGCACTCGAAAGGTAATTATGTTCCCTTACAACACAAAAAACGTGGAGATATGGTATATTATTTTAGATATTAAACATCTTAGTCACATTGACTAATTTAAGCATTAAGATAGTGATATGTTCACTAGTTGAAACACCTTAAAAGGATTTGCAAGTAGTGAAAACATCACTGTGTTACTTATAAGTGGCAATCATTTAAAGTGACATCTACTCATACAGTATTGACATTACAGGAAGTGACATCACTGATCATGATTCTAAATATTGACCTTAAGATTGAAGAGTTCATGTGAGTGAAAAGGCACACCTTTCAATCCCAAGGTTCTCAGATTTTCTCACAACTACTGTATAAAGAGCTTCACTCCCACATTTTCTTTCATAGACTTAATAATAGAATAAGAAGGTTCCTGATTAGGTAACATGGTGGTATTAATGAATATATTATTTCTTGGAAAGTTATTGAAATTGATGAAAAAGTCATTATTGCCATGCCTACAATACTAAAAATGGAGAGCACCAACCTCTATTCATTTCAACAAGTAAAGTAATGTTTTGAGAGTCCTTTGCATTTCTATTAAATATAGAATTTTAACTGTAAAATATTAAAATGTATTTTCCACAGGTTGACTCTGAAAGTAGAGAAGAGCTTAAGTTTTTGGAGACTGAAGATTCCTCGCAGAGTAGTGAGCACACAGTGTATGTTGCCCCACCTGAACCTGTAGGCAATGAGGATCAGAAGGGATATAGGTACATTTTACATGTTTCTGAATTATGTAGCAGCTCTATCCACTACTCCACAGACATAAATTAAGCTGTATACCTGTCTCTTATACTGTTTTTTCCAACGTTTGTGATTTAACCCTCATTGTAGCTCATAAAATGTAAATATTACTTTTTAATCTAAAGATGTTGTCTTCTACAGTTACAATGTATTTCCTCGTTTGAATGATAAGTATTTCAACACCTCCACTGCGACGCCATTGAAGCGAGGCAGAAGCACCAAAAGCATTCCAACTAGTCCAGTGCCACGACGAACAAAACAGGAGATAAAGAGTTCACTAGAATTGGCTAAGAAGCAAGCATCATCTCCAGAAGAATGGGCAAAGTATGTATCTCTAAATAAGTGGCTTAAGCCCCTTTCAGACAGAAAATACCGCAATTATACAGTAGTCACGCCAACGCTATTGCCGGTGTAGACCCTTTTACACAATTAGTAAAAATTTGGTATTAATACCGTATCCTGTCTGAAAGGGATCCCGCGCGAAAGGAGTATTTTGCGTCTGTGAACAAAGAGGGCGCAATTTTATATTGGCAACCCTGATCTAAAAACAACTCTTCGCGCGTTCAACAAAAATGTTTTGCACTTTGACCTCTGATTTGTTATGCTTCAGTGCGTAAGACTGCAATGAACCACTACAGTATTAATGCGTTATTTTGACTAGGTCCCGAGGAGGTCTACCTAAGCCGCCGTTTTAGGCGTATTTACCCTTTCACATAGAATGCCAGGGTTCGCGAAAAACGGTATTAATTCTGTATTGCAGCTCTGTGTGAAAGGGGTATTATTTAACTTTTTGATGCTACAGTTATCTTTGTTTTTTTAAATTTTATGGCAGTTGGTGTTGTTTTTAGTGGTATTTTGAAAAGTAGATATAACTTTGTAAGATGCCAGCCTTCCAATCTCACAGTCCTGGGTTCAAATCTTGCGATGATCCAGGATTTTTTCTCAAAAACTAAAACATCTTCACACCTAGCTCTCATAAAGAGACTGAGTTTATAGATCATTATTTGATCTTTTAATTGGCAAGTGTACTCACTGTTAGATGTTAATGTATAAAATACTTATTATTATTATTACTATTGATTGATTAAGTAATTGCCATAGTGGTCAATATTTTTTGATATCCATTTTTCAACTTCCACTAGATGTCTTATGGGTAATTGCTATAGTATATGGTTTACGCATCTACCATCTTACGTGAAGTCAAGCCACTCAAAGACAAGAGCGCTCCGGACCGCTTTCACTGTTTTAAAAAAGATGCAGGCTTATAATCTTACTTTAGCAGATGAAGTGTGCTACCGCGTTATAATGCAACTTTGTGGCCAGTATTGTCAGCCAGTTCTTGCTGTGCAGGTCTTTATGGAAATGAAGAAAAATGGGATCACCCTTAACGCCTCCACATATGGCTATTATAATAAGGTTTGCATTCAAACTTGATATTGAAGTTTTAAATTCAAATTCGTTTTTACTAAACCACAATAATATATATGTACTTTTGAAGCTTTGTGTGCTTTTAGCAACACTTCTCAGGCAATGAACTGTTGATGGTTTCAGTTCCGATTTTTAAAAAAAAAGCTGCATTGATAGAGTTAATATAAGAACTAGAGTGTGAAGTGTGGTGTTAGGGGGAAATTGCATGAACTCCATTACATCGGATGCCACATGAGGCCTTTGTGCTAAAAAATACATAACTATAACTGTATAGTATAACTTTATTCTATCAAATTTTGCAGGCTGTTTTAGAAAGTCCTTGGCCGACGTCATCATTTACTGCCTACCAGCAATGGATCAAGCTACGTAACGTAATAATGGCGGTAGCGCAGTTCCGTCAAGGTCTCAAGAGGTCCAACTGGGACACAGTCAGTGAAACTGACACTCGCAGCGGGAGTAGCGTTGATGTTGATATCGTCATCGGGGACGCTAAACCAGAGATCCAACTGATTGACATTGCAGGGAATTTGACCAGAGAGGAAAAATGCGGAACAGGTAAACTTAACTTTTTATGTTTTTTTTGTAATATCTTACTCTGGAAATGTGATTATTTCATGTAAATTCAGTGTCTATATATTCTGTTGTGGCATTCAACATTACAAGAAAGAGCACTCTGCTTGATAGTTTGCTTAGGCATACAGCAAAGCTAAAATTACTTATTCTACAGCATATGCATTATGATAGCATGATTGTGATTTGTGGAATGGATGAGAATGAAAAGCTATTATGACAGTATTGAGGCATTGTTCATTCAATGATAATTCCTGCAGTATACAGGCTTTGAAGTGTGTGTTGTTCCTTCCCTAGGCAACTCGGATATGGGATACGCATCAATGATTGAGAGCCTAGGTAGCACCGACTTGCTCGGCTCTCCAGATGCAACGATTGTTCCAGTACAAATGAGTTCTCCGGCTAGCCCGTCCCGGAGTCCTCATCTAATGGACAAGAGTCCTCTTGAGGAGGATACCACTCAAACTCTGAGTGAGTGCCTTGTAGACTAGAAGTTTATTTTGATGTCTTGATATTTGTGTTGTGTGATTTACCAGCTACTTTGCCTACCATTTATCACAAAATCTATTTAGTGACAACAAATTATTATTATTATATTTATAATAATTTATTGCTATTTGAATTATTTGATCATGCAAAGCAATCTATAGATGCAAAACAATCTATAGATACAATACGAAATTTTAGGTTTGTGTATCTGTTGACTCGCAATATTGTTTGTTATATAATTTATATGATAATGTAGGCAAAGAATCTGTACCTTCTGATTGGTGGCTTGTTTTTTTTTGCTTGTGTATTTTTGTGTCACTTGATTTCTTTATGCTGATTCTTCATACCATCAGAAATGAATTCGACAAATACATTTATATACAATAACCTCATGGACTCAAAACATAAAATTCACACCAACATGAAATCATAAAATCAGCAGAGATTATATTTTCATGTTTATTCAGACTCAATAACCACCTGTATGAATAATTATGCATCAGCACTTGTGATTACTCATCTCACTATTAGCACCTGCTTATGCTAAAAGCTATGCACATGCCTACTACCTTCACATTTTAATTTTAATTGTAAAAAGCTACTACTTGGCTTTCTATCTGTTAGTAGAGATTCATTCTTGTACAGTAGACCCCCTATTAAGGGGACACTTTCGGGGCTCAAAAAATGTTCCCTGAATAGTGGTTAGCTGTCTTGATAAAAGATATAATTCCCTTGTTACATGGCCTAAAATGTGTCCCCATAATAGGGATGTCCCCTTAATAGGGGTGTTACAAAGGAGGTTTTCTACCGTATTTAATAATACCCAGCTAACATATCCACAATGCCTTTAATATCTACCCTAACAATAATGACAAAATTATGAATTAAAATTTATGATGATAATGTAATATATAGTATATGATTACATTCACGATAATATATATTTATGATGGTATGGAGCTGTAGCTAGATATGAGATGCTTGTATTCCAATCCCAGAGGAGTTGGTTTCAATCCTTAAAAACCATGAATAAAAACTGCTCCACTCATTATGAGACAGTTTACAAACCATACTGGACCCAGTGGGAGAATAGTGTTTTGCTCCAGTATCATTAATAAACAAATACCAAGTCATTTAGATAATATTCTTTGACCATTAATGATAATAGTGTGATGAATAATTTAATTTGTTCAAGATTATAGATAGAACTAAACAAAAAAATATTAGTATTGATAATGATAATATAATAATAAAAATATAGGTTAGCAATATTATTAATGATGAGGATGATAACCATGATGTTTGATGAAATATATAAATCACTTTTCACTGAATGAGCCAAAAGTTTACGCTTTTACCCTGGCAATTAGAAATCATGTACAATATAAACTGCCTCCTGGGGTAGGGGTTAGTCCTAGAAATTCATGAATATTCCAGAACAAATACATTAAGCATAGAGTGTGTATATCCTACCAGATACACAGTTATACTCCTTGCTGAGAGAGTCAAATGTAGAGTGCCGTGTGAATGGTTGTAAGTGGCCAGTGTTGTATTTGAATATTATACAAGGATTTTACTGTTACTGTTTATTCATCATTATCAATAAATTATTTACATTTCACAAGAGAAAAAAGAAAATTTTGTTTTTTATTGATAAATGAATGGAGGCCTGTATATGTCCGGAGACACTTAAGCTCAGGAGATCTATAAAAAAAATAAAAAAAACGATTAATAATTTGAGGCTATAAAAAAGTTTTTTAGCAGTACAATAAATACAGTAAATAAATGTTTACTCGCAACTAAAACTAAATGCACTACATATGGCCCTTCATACACTTTCAGATTTTGAACAATGTTTGATTAAACTTTTGTATTTTGATCAAGAGGGAAATATGCTAAATACATAGAGCCTGATTTGAATAATTGACTTGAATGATTAATTAGATTGATTGAAGATTGATTTATTGAATGATGATTGAATGGTTGATCGGTCGATTGGTTGGCTAGTGGATTGTTTGGTTTTTTGATTGATGGATTGATTAATAGTGTGTGCTTGGTATTTTGTTTCATCGAAGTGTGATTAAACATTGTTGATCTGAAACACAAAAATATGTAGCATATGTCTGGGCTGCTTTATAATGAGGTTTACAGATCCTATGTATTTTAACTCGCAGTTTTCTGCATTTATGCTTACTGTTGGGAATGAAATAGACAATATTCATAAATAATTAATTAATATCATTCAAACATTTCTATAATATTATATTTAACTAAAAAGCACTAATGAATTGGTATTTATATAACACAAATATCACATTCATTCTAATGTTGTTTTAATATATAGATTATTCATCTGTAACGTTCTAAGCTTACATACTGAAACATTTAAAATCTGCTGTTATTAAACAACTTGTAGTGACTGTTTGCATGATATAGGTGACTTAATTAGGAAATTAATGTGCTTTCCCTATTACTGTCAGATTCTAAAGTGCAAAGTCTTAAGCATTGTAAGGTGCAAGGCATGTTGGGAGATTTCCCTGGTGCTGGACCTATTGTGCGCAATTCCAAAGCCAGTCATAGTAGTATCAGCAGCCTGGGCACATTAACAGGTAGTACAAGTAAGTCTTTGGGACATTCTTCACAACTTTTAAGTTCTGAACCGCTGTATACAAAACTGTTTATAATCGCAGTTCAGCTTGGTTACAGTTAAAGTTTTGATCACCATTTTGCTTTCATATTCCGCACGTTATGCCATTTCACATATTATGCACTAGTTAAACAAGTGTGATATTTTGCTGTAGTCACAGGTATAGATTTTTTCCAGCACTTTCTAAATATTTAAGTTTTTCTAATTTAAATTAGGCAAGCTGTTGCTTTTGTAAACTATGCTTTTGTTGTGCTTTAAGAAAATGCTTGAGCCAGTTATTACACTAAAGAGGGAGCTGATCTCGTTAGCTGCTTATTTATAATCACACCTGTCAAATGGATAATTTATGCTTAACATTTAAGTAATTAAATCCTAGATCTAGTTATGAAGAATATTAATAACCTTGCATACCAGAATCAGTGTTGATCTATATACTTTTGTTTGGCAATTATTCTGTCATTACTTACTTATCCCATATTGTTTTTTTTCTCATACTTTTACCAAAGTTTCTCATTTTAATCTCTTCTTCTATATCAACAATCTTGCAATGCCCTTTCCAAAATATTTCTATTTTTTAAAAATCTACAATTGATTAAAACTGAACAAGAGGATAAAAATAGCTAATTAGAGTTGAATCTAATTGGAATAGAACAAATACACTTGGAAAATAAGATTACTAATTAAATTGAACAATCAGACTTCTAATCTCCTTCTCAATCTTCTATCATCTTACCCATCTTTTCTCATATCCCAGAATTCTTCCCTAAAATTCATTCTATAAAATTTTCTTTTCTGTCTTTTGTAGTTTTTTTACTTACCTTTCCTATAATATTTACTTTTCATCTTCTAATTTTCCTAATTTTATTTCCGTGCTTTTCTGAAACATTTTTTTCAATCTTGCTGTCTTTATCAACCTCAACCAATATTGAAAATACTGTATAGTGAAGTTAGTGTTAAACTTATACGATCACAATACATTCCTATTAACTTTTTTTCAAGTAATTATCATTTAGTTCATATATACATTTTTGTTTCCAAATTTTAGTTTTGTATTGGTTCCTCACTTAATAATTACTGAAAAAATAACCACAGTTCGATACCCATTTCATAATTTATTTTCTTTAAATAATCCCTTTAATTGTTTATATTTCTTTATGTTTCTTATATTGTTTTTTTGTTCTTTTGGTTGTGGATTTAAAGATTTACTATCTGTATGGAACTATGAAAATTAAATTTAACATCTTAAAAAACTTGCAACTTTCAAATTCAGCTGTAAACTAGATATTTTCATTGCCATTTTAATAATGACTGGTAATCAGTTAAATGAATTTTGCAATAAGAGATCTGTAAATTAGGTTAGAAACTATTTTTAAAAATCTGTCTTTTTGGATTCAAAGATTTGATTTTTTAAGGTTTTTCAAATTTTAATACAGACAGTATATCTTTAATTTATTTTATAAAACGTCAACATTTTCTTTAATTATTTTTTATTCTTGTTTATTCACTGTGTTCATTTTTTCCTTTTACCTTGATTTTATTTTTACCATCTTATTTTTTCTGTTGAATTTTTCCATTCCATTCTCACAGGCAGTTCAGCTGGGCTCTTAATCACTGGTCATGATTCAATTGACACTACCTTAGAAGATAGTGTCTTCGAAAGCCAAGATCCTCCAAAATCGAACTCAACAGCATTTCGCAAACGACATTTAAGTACTGGCGACTCGAGCCATCAGAGTCCGACCCCATGTAATTATAGAAGCCGTACCACAAGTGGTGATAGCAATGCAACTATCACTTCTTATCTTACAAGCCAGCATAGTCTTGACGGTGAATCAAACATTATACGAAGCAATTTGTTCGGTAGTGATGCTAAAATTCTTGAGGGTTTTGCACATTCAAATCCAAAATTAAGACTCTCACCTCTTTTGGGAAATAATAATGTGCTGAATGAAGGTGAAAATGTGGAAAACATGGATGAAAAGTTTCTAGTTCAACGTTCTCATTCTGTCGGGAGTAAGCCCGACAACTGGAATGAACTGATGTTCGATGAAGTGAAAGGAACACCTGAACAAAAGATGGAAATTGAGTCTTTAATTCATGGTATTGAAGCACTCAGCATGAACCTGCACACTACAAAGGTTAATGATGAGAAAATTGCTGAAAGTAAGGACAATGAAAATGCATTGATCTGTTTAATGGACGATGACATTCCCGGGAATAGTATACTTGACCAATCAATAGAATTTGAGCCTCAATTGATTGATTTTAGTAGTGAGAGAACTCCAAACTCAACTGTAGTTTCTTCTGAGAATGATTTATTAGTTGAATTTACTGAAACAAATACAAGTTCAAATACTGTAATTGAAAAATCTGATCTTGAAATTAATCTGTTGGATGAAACGCAAGGCACTGATTTAGATACCAAGGAGGAAACTGCAGATGAAGAGACAACTAATAAAATGGCCGTTGAGACAGAGACTGTTCCAAACGGCCACATTGAGAGTGTTGAGAGAACAGAACATAAAACAATATTCCACGGTAGTTCCTCTTTGATGTCATTGAATGAACAGCACGAAGGGGACTCTCAAAGTAGCGATTCTTATTCCGGTTCAAAAGAAAATTTATCCCTAGCCAAGAAAACGCCTCGTCGAACTAATAGTTTTTTTTCGCGAGTTAGTAATTTTAGTCCTAGAGTAACAAAACTAAACTTGACAAAGACTTTAAGTAATGCTTCAGAGCAGTTTGAAACATTACACGGATCTGCTAAAAAGGTAGCAAAAGCTGCCCGTGCAGCAGCGACACGGTACAGCACAAAAGTCGTGGAGTACAGTCGTCAGTTCTCGATTCCATTGATGGACCAACAGGCTGCATCATTGACAGACATTGACAAGCATTCACTCTCAGATACGTATTTAAACCGGCCGACCTCCTGGAATGAATTCCAATTTGATGGAATTCAAGATGATTTTGGAACACCTCTTACAGGTTTGTCGGATTTTCATTTGTCTATTAACAACTTTGAGCTGCTTGGATGAGTCCTCTGTGGGTTTTTACTCTGGGCTCAAGTGCTCTCACTTTCTCAACAATGAAAAAAGGTCTATAAATTTAAGAAGGTAGTCAAATGTTAAATCACTTATATGAAATTAGGGTATTATTAATGGTTGAAGATGGTGATTATTAAAGTGACAATTCCATGTATTCATGTTATTGCTTAAACTATTTTCATCCATTTCTGAATATGTAAACATCTGAAGTTCTACATCCTGTCATTGGCTATACATTGACATCAGGACACAAACTATTTAAGTCTGTCATTCTTTTGATTATAACATGAATGCATAGAGCTGTCAATTCTAGTGTATTTTAAGTTAAGCAATTATTGTTACTATACTATGATGATAATGCTTTGTTTAGTGATTTTTTTTTATTACCAAAATTAAAAATGAAAGCGCTTGCAAAACTGTACCTCTTTGCTTAATAATTACATAGCATTTCAATTGCCAAGTGGCTGGGGTTAACATATCTGTATCATGGTTTCATCTTCAAATTTTTGTTCGGTTTTGTTAATCATCTGAATTGTTTAACTAATTTAAAATTTGTTTTTAATGTTTAAATTTATTAAGCTAAATTCTAGTCTTTAAGGTTGTTATCAATTACATTGGTGTATTCCATCATAACCATTTTACTGTCTTTTTATTATTAGCTAAACAACTCACAATTGAATATGTGAAATGATAAATGCTTGCAGTACACATGTAGATAGTTTTGAAAAAAACTGGGAGTGCTCTCAACAAAACAACAGTCCTTTCCAGAATTATCTATGAGGTGTACCGCAAGCAATTGTCAGGGAAGTTTCGCATGCGAACACGTACTGTTAGGCCTACCTGTAGCCAGGCACTTTTGGGTCATAAACATTAGGGCATATTACAAAATAACCAACACTTCTGGGCAACAAAGGATGTATTTTTCGGCTACAATTCTCAATTTCAATTTTCAAAACCTTACATATACTAATAAAACTTTGAGAAGCTACGAACCGTTACAGATAGCTAAACGTATGCTTGCACATTCGTTCGCGTGCGAAACCTCTCTATTGTCACTTACTATCTACCTACCTACCTTAAACTGGTAAGTTTTCCTTCCTTCCACTCTGGTAGGATATAAATTATGTAAATAATGAAAAAAAAATTTACTCTTAAAATTTCTTATATACAAACAAATCTTCACATTTTAATCAAAACAATATCTTTAGTGTTGACTCAACCAAGCTTTTACCAGTCATTATCATAACACCGAAGTCTAATTCATTCAGACTAATAGATTTGACTACATGGCAAATAGTATAATTTATATGTAAAGATTCAATCCCATTAAATCAAATTTTTAAAAGGCTAATTAAATGCAAACAATAATCATTAACGATACAGTGTTAATGTGAATTGATGAGAATAAAAATGATACAAGTTTTATTGAAAATGGATGAAAAACAATGAATGTTTGTAGTTTGAATTAGTGCTCGTTTATGTTTCCCCAGGACTGTTCAGTTTGCTTGAATGTAATTAATGTGATCTGAATGTTGATTCTTTAGACAATAGCATGCTATACTGTGAACTGTCTGTTGGACACATAACAAATATCTTATTGATAATTAGTTAAATTTGATATTAATAATAATAATAATATAATAATTACTGTATATGTTAAACAATTGACAAAGTGCTCTACTGTATTGAATATTTATTTTCCTAATTTAATATCCTATAAATGTTATTCAGTAACATAGTAGCATATAAATCACAATATAAATATGATCTATTCACAGGAAGTATGCAGTCGCTTAATCTGTCGCACGATATGGAGGACTTTGCTTCTCGTCGTAACCTTGCGATGGACATACGAATAACGAGTTGTAATCGATGTTATCAGTGCAATGCAATGCTGTATGATGAAGTTATCATGGCAGGTTGGTCAGCGGATGAATCTAATCTGAACACCAAGTAAGAATGCTATATTTTATTATAAATTATTAAGCTATTATTGTAAAGTTTTGAGGGTAATGTTGGCAAAATAGTGACCCGGCAGAGGCATTATATCTTATAAAGTGTTTGCACGTACAGTACATTTTCCAATAAGTGCCTGAAATGGTTTCACAGTAAATTCCTTTATAAGTCAATCACCTTTTTTTCTTATCTAGTCAAGACCGTCTAGGCCTAGCCTAAGTTATAGGACTCGCCTAAGTTATAGGACTCATAGGCAACATTCGCGTTCTCCACCAACGCCATGTCGGTATTATGCTGGACCTCTGTAGGCTTACTTCTCTAAATATGCCTCAGTCAAATACTTCAGTACCATGTACCAAAGAGTCGATGAATTCAACATCATTTAGTCCATCCTGTGGGAAAATGTAATGCCGGGATGTAGACTATTATTAATAATGATGGTGTTCAATTATTAATTTATTATTTTGTTCTTACAGGTGTTTTTTTTGCTCGTCTCCAAATATTGTTCCATTTTTGTTTATAAACATTGAGGATTTGCGTGGTAAAAGTGATAGCTGTGGTGCATTAAAGCGAGACAATTCTGCGGAAAGTATGCACAGTTTACAAGAAAACACAAAATCGCTTGACACGCACCAAAAAAAAGCACCGTCTGTTCCCAGTATCGACAACCTACTTCTCGAGAAATTTGACGAGGAAACGAACATTGAGGATTCGGATAGCGAAAAACTTATAAATTTAGATGATGATAATTTGGACACTTCTCGTAGTGATAGCGCCCTCACTGTTGAGGTGGATAAATCATTGACTCAACGTCAACGATCTACGAGTGAATGTAAACAAGCAGATCTTGTAGATATGGGCCAAAGTTTAAGTAGTCTAAAACCATTTGAAGATAGAAACAGACGACAATTAAAGAGCAGGTTTGTAAAATATCAAAATAATTTTAATTTATATATGGACCATTGGAAATATGCATAACTGATAAATGACCCAATTGAGATTTGTTATTTCAAAAGCATTGCACTGTCTCTAAATGTTTAAAGAGTAATTAGCAGAAGAGTGTTGCAGTATTGTATACATTAGTACAGAGAAGCTGTAATACTTTTACTCATAACTTTGGCAATAATAAGTCAATTCCAATAAATGACCCATCATTTTTAAGCTTAAAATGTAGAGAATATGTAAATTTTAAAAAGTTATTTTTCTTCTTTTGGTCAATGATGCTATTTTAGGTGTGGCAAGCCTCAATTAACAAAGTTAGCCTCTTCTTTTAGAATTTTATTTTTTTAAAAAGCAAAGAAGGAACTAATCCCAATTATAATCTTTTAGCACATTACCGGCTCGAACTAAGAATCTCACGGTTCAGGATGAATTCTTCCAGGCGTCTAGCCTGACTTCTAGTCATTACGGATCCAAGGAGTACATACCACCACCGGCCAATAAAAAGAAGATTGAGCCCATCAGCGTGCCGTATCTTAGCCCGCTAGTCTTGAGGAAAGAGATGGAAAACGCTATTGAGCATGAGGGGGAATCATGCTTAAGGTCACCTGAGTTTGTAGAGATGCATCCAATCATCTTCTGGAATCTGGTAAATTTAAGATACAAACAAAATATTATTTTTCATTGTGATTATGCATGAAATGATAATTATTAAATTCTCTGTTAAAAGTGAAATCTTAACACATAAAATATGTCATTGTGACATTAAAATGTTGAAGGTTGGAGTGGAGTTGTGGGCTAGTGATCAAGATGCTCACCTTAAATTTCACACAGTGACAGTACTAGCAAGAAGGCGACATTGGGCTTAAGTCTTCATTGGACAGGTCAAGCTTCACATTGGCCATCACTTGTACCAAAACAAAGGAAGAAAAAATTTGTTTTTGTAATTCTATGGGCATAGTATGTTTTATACCATCTGAAAATTGTCCTTTTTTTTTTTAATTGATTGGCATAGCACTATGGAACCCACTAGGACCTGGCTGGCATAGAACCTGTTGGCCTCTGTCTGAAATGTGAGCCTCTTAGGGAGATTGATAATGCATTTCAAGAGTAGCAGTGCTGTAATTTGTCTACAAACCTTAACTGTTATTATTTTATTTTTTGTTAATTTTAATGTAGATTTGGTATTTCCGTCGTCTTGAAATTCCAACCAACCTTCCAGGCTTAATTTTAGCTGCGTACAGTGAAGGCAGGGAGACAGTAGAAGTAAGTAACTCGTTGAAGAAATAATTTATCAACATTTGTTGATATATTGTGTTATGAATATAGTTAAAGAAATTTTTGATCGTTACAACATGGTGATCTAGACTGATTCATTTGTCCATGACCGTCCTGTGTTATATACATAATATAAATTTGTCCCAAACCACATCCTTGAATCCTGAAGACAAGTGTTATGAATATACAGTAATACAAATGTTATTTTTTTTTCTTCTTCTGTAGGCTTGCAACCAATATCTACATAATGATAGCCGACATATTAAGCTAAACCTGCTCTGGGACAATGTGGAATTGTACAATGAGATTGGTGTACCTATGTACATACTGTGGAACAATCGTAATTCATCACTGATGAAGGCGCTTATCACAGAAAGACAATCATTCTCAAAAGGGTAAGTGGAGGAAACAAATACCAAACAGTGATGGTGATGGTGGATAATGATGATGATGACAATTTCTTTTCAGGATTGATGTTGTGGTAATTTGTGGAAATGATGTAGCAGTAGTAATGATGATAAGGGTGACTTATGTAGATATACTTTTGCTATACAATACAAGAATGTACATCTAGAACAATTATAATGAAAATACCTGTATTGGTTGAATCATGACAAATTGAAAATGATAAATATTAAAATATTCCAAATAACAAAGACGCACAAGTTAGGCGACACATATTTAACCTAAACTTTCCCTTCCATATTATACTTTTTGTTATGTTTGACTATTATTTCTGAAAGTCGGTATTCTATTGTATTGCAGATTTATGCTAGAAGTTGTAAAGTGTATTAAATCTAACGATGTTCAGCGCCCGATTGAGATGATGCTGGAGGAGTTCAAAAAGCAACAGATCTCAAAAGATAAGCGTAGAAGTATCTACCGCGAGATTTTGTTCTTGGCTTTTGTGGCTCTGAAAAGGGAAAATATTGATCATGGTAAGCTATCTTGATGAATGAATCCTTAATAAATATCCTATCATCGTTATCAGTGTTAATATCAGTATGATTATTTACATCACAATGTTTTTATCATTATCATCATCACCAACAATATTACAGTCACTACCATTATTAGGTTAAAAATAGTTTTGTGCTTCCCAAAAGTAATTTTAAACACGCATCATCTTAGTGATGCATTTTGGTTGAGAAATGGTCAGTCAGCTTGAATCCATGGTGAAGGTATCAAATTAAGGTTTGAAGACATCATGCATGTTATTTTTGGCACCTCATTAGTATGAAAATATATACTTTCTGGATTATGGATTGGTAGTTCAGTGAATGCAATTTTTTAAGCCTTATGATCGCCACATCAACAAAACCACTATCGATATATTAATCATCACCACCTCCATGTACAGGTTTCCATCAAGTTAAAGACCACTTTTTTGACCTGGATTTTCATGGTCCATAGCAGCTTTGGTCTGTAATTAGAAACATTATATAACATTAACATTATATAACAGATAAATAGATTTGGGGCTGCATAAAGGTGGTCATAATTGGAGGGTGACTTGTATTTCTTTTGGTTTTTTCTACTTTTTTTATCACTTTAATTTTCATAATCTTGAACATTTTTAACCTTTCTAATGTTTTTTCTCTTGTTTTTCGTAGATGCATTTGATGTTGAGTATCAAATAGCATGTAGTCGTCTGGCAGCAGAGCTCAAGGAAGATCTGCAGGTGCATGACAAGTCTCCAGCAGTGTCTATACAACGATGCCGCAAGATATTCGGCGAGCTGTTTCTTTAATATCAACATAATCACTTGTAGTTTTCTTTTTATTGTGATAGTCAAGTTTGCAGATTCCTGCATGATTATTATCAGGAGAATGTTGAAATTCTTAAAATTAAAATTTATAAATATGGATTTTTTTACTAGATATGTTGGTATAGAAGATTAAGTTAGCTAATTTTGTTTTTGGATTTTAGTGGCTAAAGGGTTTAAAAGACCTGTTAATATAATAATAATGAATTGTTTATCAAAAAGTTGATCAGGATTTTTGGAGAAAAAAAAAGAAAGATTATTAAAAACAGTCAAACAGCAAGTGAAAAACTGTCAGTTAATTTGGAATCTTGTTTTTTGGAATACTTACTGAAACCTTGCTTTTATCTCAGTAGTGTATAATAAAAAAACATCTACTTTTCTTTTTCAGATTAATTTAGTGTCAAAATTGAAACATTTGTATGGGGGTAAACCAGTTTATGGCCAAAACAGATACGCTTCATTCTAAAACATCATTTTTGCACTCATAAAATATATCAAAAAATATGGGTTTTTATAAAAATACACAAGTTACTACTATTATATTATATATATTATATTGGCATTTATTTGTGTGTTCAAACACATTTGTGTACTATTTTCTCTCTAATATATAATCACTTCACAGCTCAATATTGATGAATTATAATATTTTTACCAAATGGCTTTTTATATTAAAAAAGTAAAAATAATAATACAGTAATCCAGCACATATAATGTACCAGTTATTTATAAAAATATTTCTAGGCACAGTTATCCCATGTTATCAGGTGCATAAACAGCCATGTACTACGAAAAATAAATGTCTTTATGGTGGTGGTTAATTGTTCCAGATATCAGGTGTAGCAGCCGATGCCTACTAGTTGTGCAACTAACTTAACCATCAAAATTCAATTCCATTTTAATGTAACACAAGCCAGTACCCACTTCAACAATCACAAGACATAAGGCAAAACATATAAAGATTTCATTAAGTCATATTCTAGCTATAATAATAATGCTTCCTGGGTAGGGACACCATTATTTAACATCATAGAAAAATAATTCACTTTCAACTAGTGTTTAATTGTTTGGTCAAATTCATTATAAGACATTCCAATTTGAAACAAATTGTACTAGGCCTAGCATTAATGTTTTATCCAACTAGAATTGGAATGACTACAGTCAGGGATCGCCATATGACAAAAGTAATTAACAATGAAGAACCTCCTCAATCTTACTTAAATAAGTTTATTATTCTTTATATTTATTTTGTATTTCCAGCTAGAGATGTTAGTGTCTTATCAGTTATTTATTATTATTCTAATTGGTTTTTTAAAATTTGTAATCCATTTTCATCCTTATTCTAATGTCTGTTTGATATTGGGGAATTCCTCTTCTAAAGGAAAAAGCAATTTCAATTGTAGTGTATGTGTATGGCTGTACTTCATATGTTTCCTCTTTTATTAATTTGCATATACTGTGCTCTCCATGTTTATTTGAATACAATTCATTTATTTTGTTTAATATTTTATTGATAATAAACAATCAGTATAAATCAGTCCACTTCACAATACATTCTTAAATTGCTAAATTATAACTCATTTTGAAGTAATTTTTTTCTTGAGAACAAATTTAACAAATGAAAGAAAAATGTTTAAAATGTATATTATTATTTAGTTAAATGAACTGTTATAGGATATATGAGGTGTATATATGATTTAAGTTACTGATTAAATGTTTTGATAGATGTCTGTGCAATCAATGATATGTGTAAAGATGAAAATGTTCTCAATTGCATTAGTTTGAGGGGATCATTTGTAGGCCTACCTAATACTTGTTCCACATAATGTCTGGATAATGCTTAATGTTTTCTTTTCATTCTTCACACATTTGATGTCTAAATCTTATTTCACAATTTATTTAAAAGTGTGTTGCTTGGACATTGTACCTAAATTTGTGTCTATTTTTTTTGTTATGGAGTTCACTTAGAACGATGGTGATGTCATCAAAACAACTTATGAAATGATTTTGATGTAGTATTTTCTAATCTCTCCCCCCCCCCCCACACCATTGTAATTTACCCCCACTTCCTCCACATAAACCCTTTCCTTTGGATCCTTTGATTGTTAAAACTTCGCTCATATTTAGGGATTTGAGTATTATATATGTCATCAAGAACTACACTATCTACTACATTATAGACTGCCATATATGAAATATAATAGGCCCGCTACAAGCATGCTACTGCAAGATATGCTTGTGCTGCTAATTCTCTGGGACAACAGTACTTGCCATTAAGTATCCACCGATACATATGCCAAATGAAGTTTAAGCAACATTTAGAAAAACAAGTAGTATTTAAGTGTGTGTTTCCTGTGGTATCGTTACTCTAGTTTTAGATGATTATATAATTTGCTATTATGAAGCAAGTATCTATGTGCTAAAGATGTACTGTGTCATACGCCACCTTCTTCCAATTCTTAGTATTTCATTTCATAAAAAATAATTTATGAAGCATACTAAGTATTTTGTATATACATTTCAACTTATTATGGTGGAGTTAATGTATGAATAAATAAATATTTGTGTGTATTGAAATAACTTCTATTGTATTTTTTTTGTTGACTACTGGGGTAAACTCCATAGATGGATTTAAAGGATGGCGGAGGTTGTGGATGATTCCCCTCTAATTGTTTTCAAATATTTTATTTTAAATAGAGATATTCAAATTCCTTTTCATTTTTCTTTATAATTTTTTGGAAAGTGCATAGGGTCAGAATTAAAAATCAATTACCACCTATAGCCATTAAATTTTTGTCTTATAGATTTTAAACTGGGCTCTTGTGTAATATTGTTATAACCTGTTAACATTTCCAGCTTATGTTGGCATTCTTCAAGATAGTAAATATTTGTTTTATTAACATATGAGTTATCCACACCATTCCCCTTCGTCGATGAGCTCAACACAATTTATCAGGTAGAAAAAAATCCTATGTAATTATTTTGTGTGAGAACGCCTGATCGGTTAGCGCTAACCGCGTTACCAGGATCCAGATACGCTAATGGTTAGCGAGCACTATCGGTACTGTACGCATTTCCAAATTCCAGTTTCCTATTGGCCAGTGATCCCACCCTCATTTTCCTGGTGTCCGGATCGGGATTTTCTTGTATGAATGCACGGATGAGCACGTACGTTTTTAATCCGGATTCTGCTAACCGTTAGCTGCAGTGTATGAACATAGCCAATAACTATTTATTATCAAAACCGTGATTTATAAGTTATCTTTAGAATTCAAAAGTTTGTTCATTTTTATCTAATGATTGAAAAGACCTGTCTTCGTTTTTTCAAAAAAAGTTTTGCTCTTTGTCTTTACACAATATTATTTTATAGTGCAGCCTACTCGGCCTATAATAATATATTATTACTATGAATAATGATTATAAATTTAATAAATAAGATTTGTATAGCTCATTCATTTTTAAAGAACATTAAAGAAATTGGTAAATCCAGGCCTAAAAATTATGACTGGCTATTCAACAGTGGGCACCCAACCTCGATTTTGAAAAAGCAGGCAGGAAAAAAAAAGCAGGCAGGAAAAAAAAAACGATATAGGCCTACAAGATAGAAAATTACTTTATTGAAAATTTAAGTACTTTAATGAAAATTTTATTTATATGAAGACCAATGAAAGAAGAAGATAGAGTATTACCATTTTATGTTAAACAATGAACGGTTGATAATTTGGTGTACCTTCAATTTGCGAGCGAAGTATGAAAACATAAAGATGGTAAAGATATGCCATTTTTCCCTCGTCATATAATTATAAAAAAAACGACAATGCCAATAAAAATATTAGCCTTCTTTATATTAATATGATCACTTGTTTTGTCTCTTTGTTGTAAGCCTGTAAAATTCAAGAAAATACTAGGATATTTTGTTTTTGTTATTGTTTTTTTCACACAAATTAATTTTTGATAACTATTCAGATGAACAAGTGACAGAATGGAGACCAAAAGTAAGTTAGAAAACAAACTTTAATTAATCTTAATTACATTTTATAATTTGCTGATCCTCATGCATCATTTATTTCTCCAAATAACAGAAACAACAAAGAGACTATATGGCAGGATTGTCTAAGTTCAAGTACTTGCCATGCGCCACCGAGGAACTCTCATAGACCAACCAAACATTATACAACTGTCATCCCAACAAAACATTATACCGCGTAAAAAGAAAACTATTATATAAAATATTAAATTTATCAATGTAATGAAATCACTATATTCAAAAAAGCTATATACAAATCTAGTCATGAAATTCAATGGTGAAAGGGGTAAATAATTATATACATATCAAACCGCTTGAAAGAAGTGGAATCGAAAATGGGCTACAAAATTACCGTAAAACTTGTTTTGTTATAAAATTGTTAAGAAAAGGAGTTAGTTTCTTAGATCAGCAGGGAGATTGCACCATAGTCTATGGAAGTAATTAAACAAACAAAAAATACGTTAATTAAATTAAAATACGCTATTTATTATACGATATACCATTATTATACAGAGCGTACAGCGTTCGACAGAGTGGCTTCTAAAATTCTGAATGCAGCCGATGGGCTCTGCAAATAAATATTGAACGCTGCCCTCTATTGCTTGTAAAGTTTTTGCTAATTTTACTTGAAAAGTTAAGCTGTTATCCGACACTTCTACTTACTCTTTTTTCATATGTTGTTATTTTCTAATTATACTTACGTTTTAAACATGATATTTTAACACTATATGTCATTACCTATATTTATCAGTCACCGGATCACTTTCTTCACCCGTTTCTCCCATCCTGTTTTCAAACCTCATTTATTCTAATTCACTCCGTTTCCGTTCCTTGGCACGTACTGGCCAAGGACATTTATTTCAACTTTTATATAAGGCTTCGGCCAAAATAAAATATAGTTGCTATTTACAGAGGGAATGATCACTTCTACGTTTAAATGAGTGATAAAGAAATTTACATAAACAACTTATTGTATTGATGTCAGTAGTGGACATTAATTGAGTAAACTTAACTTTGGATGGATTAACAATAAAATACTTGAATATATAATGTTTACGAATGTCAGTGTAACAAGGGCAAATTAAAGTAAAATGGTACTCATCTTCAACTAAATTTAATGTACAATGTTTGCATAATCTATCTTTTTTATCCATTTTTGACCATCTACCAGTTTCAATTTCTAATTCAAGGACTCCTAAACGCAACTTAGTAAGAATACGTCTATAATTAAAATTTTGTATATGCATTAAGTATAGTTCGATTGTAAAATTATATTTAAATGTCACATAATACTTAAGTCTGGAAAATAAATGAATTTGTTCATGAAAAATGTTGACGTTCTATATCATAGACGAGTAGTTATTTCAGATATAAAAGCAACATTGTTCTCAACATATTGTTCATACCAA